>NW_026127048.1:155000-202500 GCF_943737965.1 Phodopus roborovskii | reverse complement strand
CGGTAATTGGCTTCTTACTTTTTGTCCCTAAATTAAAAAAAAATATGTAAGTAAGTAATTAAGAAAATAAATAAATAAATATAAATAAATAAAGAAAACTTCAGGTGTTGGCCGAAGAAAGCTGAGCTAGGCCTAGCAGTGTGTACATACACAGAACAGCAAATTTCTTTTGGGATTTGGGCAGCATGAGAAGAAACTGGTACACTCATTACAAAGTGAGCTAGTCTCTCTCTCTTTCTTTATTCCTCCCTCCCTCCCACCTTTCTTTTTAAATAAATAAAGTAAAAGGACATGAATGGCATGGGGTGTCTTTTGCCTTTTCCTGCAGTATGAAAGATAGAGGTGCTCACCTCTCATTAATACACTTGGGGTGAAGGCACACACACACACACACACACACACACACACACACACACACACGTATACTCGTGCGTGGGTGTGGACACAGGGAAGAAAGACATTGAAGTATTGACCCAGAGAGGTAGAATTTCTAGATTTCCAGAAACCACATGGTGGGATCTAATGAACTCTTCTGGTGAAAAGGCCTAAGTGCTTATAGAGCACTCATTCGTAAAGTAAATGGAAGGTTTTTTTTTTTTTTTTTTTTTTGTTTTGTTTTGTTTTGTTTTGTTTTTGCTTTTTAATTTTTACTTTGTACAATTATTTGGTTTTTCAAAAGACAGGTTTTTCTGTAGTTTTGTTTTGTTTGTTTGTGGGCTTTTTTTTTGGGGGGGGAGGGGACAGGGTTTCTGTGTGTTCCGCTCATCTCGTCCGGCAACTAGCTCTGCAGTTCAATGTCACCATTACCATTCCTTGACCTAACTAGAGGCAGAAAAACAGTGAAAGTGAAGGGGTGAGACCTAGGCTCCACCCAAATTAGTTTAGATATGCTTATTGCTCACCATTCTGCTTACTGTTGTTGGAGGTGGGGAAGCTTTCATCGCTGATTTGAATTTAGTAATTTCAAGTTTCTGAGGTCTTTCATTCTTTCTTTTTCTTTCTTTCTTTCTTTTCTTTTTTTTTGCTTAGGCCATGCACCAGTTGAGACAAAGACTGAGGCTTTCTTCCTAAGCAGCCTGGTGAAAGGGGGAGGGTGTAATCCTTGCTAAACCGGAGGATCCAAGAAGCCAAACTGAGGAGAGTGGGGAGGGGACAGGGCACAAGACAACTCTTTCTTTCTTTCTTCCTTTCTTTCTTTCTTTATAGAGGTGGCGGCGGTGAGGGGGGAGGGGGTTGGTGATTGTTTTCTCTTTTTTTTTTTTTTCCCCGCTTTCACACAACTCCTTCCAGATCCATCTCCACTCCACCCAGCCAACACACGTGGCTGTGGCCTGCCCTTAGGCTGTGGTTTGTAGACTCAGGTATTCCTTGTTGGAGAAAAAAATAACATTTCCTTCTAAAAGAGGTTATCAACTGGAGATAACTTCTGGGTTAGGGTTATTGACTAGAAGCGTCTGTATTGAACCTCCTCAGCACTGGTACCTCATCTTGCTTAGATCTGCAGGAAGGCCCTACCTAGTTTTTGGTTTGTTTGTTTGTCTTAACCTGGCACAGGACTGACTGACCGACTGACTGACTGACTGACTGACTGACTGACTGACTGACTGACAGAGGGAGTCAGCTGGTTTGTCTTTTGAAGACAGTACTGTGTATAATTTTCTCATAAAGAAAGTTTGAATCCAAACCACACAGGACGGACAATGTAGCAAATTAGGATTGCATGATTTTTGTTTGTTTGTTTGTTTTGGTTTTGGTGTTTTTGTGGTTTGTCTTGCTTTGTTGGTTTGTTTTCTCCTTGGCCTTTGGCCCATCCTGTAATGTTAGCAAGATTTGGGTAAAGAAAAATTGGAAAGTTTCAAGGTTTAGCTCTACTATATGAACAGCTGTAATTGAAGAATTGTATTATAATTGGGGTCTTTCATCCTCTTCCTAACCCCCCTCTCTCTCTCTCTCTCTCTCTCTCTCTCTCTCTCTCACACACACACACACACACACACACACACACACACACACACACACCCCTAACCCTAACCCTGAATAGATAAAAAATAAAAGGGACATGAATGGCACAGGGCTTCCATGACTAGAACCACAGTAATACAGGTTTGATGCTACCTGCCCACACTCCATGCTGCAGTATCATATGGTGCCCACTCTCCCACCAGTGCCTACACAAGCACATGGGCACAGGAAAATGATTAAAGAATCAGACCCAAAGAAGTGGAATTTCTCAATTTTCCAGAAGCTGCATGGTGGGATGCAGTGCCTTCTTCTGGTGAAAAGTCATACTTGCAGTTAGAGCACCACACCATATAAACAAACACATGAGTTTGTTGTTGTTGTTTTTTGTTTGTTTGTTTGTTTTTGTTTCTTCCTTGCTTGTTTTTTGTTGTGGTTGTTTCATACTTTCTATCTTTTTAATAATTATTTTTTTCTTCAAAAGACAGGCTTTCTCTCAAAAATATTTTTCTGTTTTTCTTTTCTTTTTTCTTTCTTTTTTTTTTTTTTGTTTGTTTGTTTGTTCATTTGTAACCTCTTTAGCTTGTCCTGGAACTAGTCTAGTAGACCAGGCTATACTGGAACTCAATGAGATGAGCCTGCTTCTGCGCCCCCACCTCTCCCCTCCCCACAGTGAGCACTGAGATGGAAGGCATGTGGACACCATGGGCTGGTTTCATTTTTTTTGTTCTTTCTATCATTTTTTTTTTTTGTTTTTAATTTCTACATTGTATTCTGACCATGCTCTCTTCCCACAACTCCTTCCACTCTCCCAGCCATACCACCCTAGGTGGGCCTGCCCCTTAGCTGTGGTTTATATACTCAGTAAGACTCTTGTTGGGGAAAAAACAAACAAAACAAAAAACAAAACAAAAAAAAACAAAACAAATATATATATATATTTGAGATTACTTTGTTTTAGGGAGTGGAGGCTTGTGTACATTGGACCTCTCAGCAATGGTGATCTGACTCTGGTTATTTCTGTGTAGACAGGCTCCTTGTTTTCGTTTTGTTTGTTGGCTGTTTGTGTTGAAGCAGGTACACACCTTTTGCACTGCAAACAACTTGGAGGAGGCACTGTGCAAAATTTCTTTCATTAAGGGAAGTTTGAATCCAACCACATCAAGGACAATGTCACATTAGGATTGCATGAGTTTTTGTTTGTTTGTTTTCCTTTGTTTGTGTTATTGCCTTTGAACCCATCCTACTTTGAGCAAGAACTAGGTAATTGCACAGGTAAGATAAAAGCTAAAAATAGGGAAATTCAAAGGGTTACAGTCCCATTTATAGATCACTCGATTTGAAGACTTGTCTTACAATTGGTCTCTTCTTCTTCTTCTTCTCTTTTTCTTACTTCTTCCTCATTCTTTCCTTCTCTGGTATTGTTATAAACAGTAAACTGCTTTGGGGTGTAAGCTAAGTAATCTCTAGTCAAGCAGAGTGGGAGTGAGTAGAAGTTGTGGACCCACCAACCTAACTTATCTCAAATATCAGCCTAAACAATAAAAATGGGATATCAATGATCTTACCTTAAGGTTTCCAAAATCCCCACTAAATATATACTGTTTTCTATAAGTTATAGTCTAAAACAAGTACTTGTGATTTTTCTTTTTACTTAAAGGGTTAGTGCTACTCTTCTAAGTTTGGAGTCCCTAGCATGTAGGGTTAGTACACTGAGGGGGAAAAAAAAGAGAGAGAGAGAGAGAGAGAGAGAGAGAGAGAGAGAGAGAGAGAGAGAGAAAGATGTTAAGAATTCAGAGGGCATGGATCCCATTGGGCTTGCCTCTCTTTGTGTGAACCCAAAAAAATAGAACATCAAGAACAAATAAATTGAGATGGGTTTGAGGTGGTGGATGCACTGAGTTCCAGGACAGGTTCCAAATTCACCGAGAAAGCCTGTCTCTGAAAAGGAAACCAATTCTGTGTTTTAGGTTCTGGCCTTTAGAGGCTAGGAAACAGAACAAAGAGGATCTAGAAAAGTATGTCACCACATGCTTACTTCCTTCTTGGTGAGGTCACTGGCCAACACGCACGCACGCACGCACGCATGCGCACGCACGCACACGCACGCACGCACGCACGCACGCACGTACGCACGCCCCGCCCCCGCTCGCCCAGAAACACATGATTGAGAGTTGAAATTAAATAGTTTTCTTTTTCATGTAAGAGTGTGATGTGCTGTCTCAGTCATGAGAACCTCATCATACCCCAGGTTTTAGGTTCTGTCTTTTAGAGGCTAGGAAATAGAACAAGAGGATCTTGAAAAGTATGTCACATGCTTACTCTATCTGAGGGAGGTCACTGGCCAGCAGGCAGGCACGCACGTCCAGAACACATGAATAAGAGTTGAAATTAAATTTAATGTAGAATAAAGTAAGTGACAGAAAGCCAGGGGCTGGGCAAGCATGGCACATGCACCTGTAATCCCAGCACTTTGGGAGGCCGAGGCGGGTGGATCTCTGAGTTTGAGGCCATCCTGGTCTACAGCACTAGTTCCAGGACACGCTCCAAAGCACAATGAAAAGCCCTGTCTCAGAATAAATGATAATAATAATAATAAATAAATAAAATAATGGAAAGAAATTAAAAGCAGACAGAGAAAGAACAACAAAACAACAAAATGTTCCGGAGTCATGGAAATAAAAGGAAGCTGGGTGTGATAATGCATATAGTCTGACCGACAGCAAATACAAAAGTAAACAAGCGGCAAAATGTCTTTAAAAGGAGACTAGCTTAACTGAATTTTTTTTTTTTTTTTTTTTTTTTTTTTCCGTTTGTTTGAGACAAGATTTCTGAAGGAAAAGCTGGGAGTGAGTCCTGGCTGTCTTTCATGTCAAATACTTACTTACAGCGGTGTACTGGTTTTTTTTTTTTTTTTTTTTTTTTTTTTTTTTTTTTTTTTATTCCTAAACAAAGAACAAATACATAAAGTCAAACATGAAAAAAGAACTATAGGGATCATCAAGAGATGGGAAAAACTGTGGCACTGCTGTTGCTCAGTAAGGAAAAAGCAGGGCATAGAGGGAATGACACCATGAAATAGGATTCAAGCAGAGAGTTGTTTTATTTATTCATTTATTGTTTTAATTAGGGGGAAGGGATCATAAAAATGTGGGAAAGAGATGGGAAAGTGGGGACACCAGCCTCTGTAGACATGAGAAGGAAAGGGAAAAAGAGGAGAGAGAGAGAAGGATGGGAGAGTAGGCAGGACCCTTTTAAAAGGAAACAGCAGTGAATTGCTCTTAGAGGTTGGCGTTGGAGCTCTCATCCTGTCAGAACACCAAGTACAGTCTGTACAGATGCCTGAATACTAACACCAGCAGCTAGCTACCTTGTCTCATATACTTGAGACAGGGTCTCTCTTGTATAGCCCTGGAAATCAGAAATGAAATGTAAACCCGTATGTTTTTTCTTCATGCATGTGCGTGTGTGTGCACGGCGTTTCTCTCTTTCTGTGTGTGTGTGTGTGTGTGTGTGTGTGTGTGTGTGTGTGTGGGTGGGTGGGCACGCCATAGCTCAGCACCTACAATATTTTTATGCTAAACATTCCTGGGGTTAAAAATAAAAGGAAGAGGTGGGGCAGCTGGGATCTTGACTTCCACATTTCCTCTGGTTTTTGTTGGAGATAGGCTCTTAGTTTTGTATTGTCCTGGCTCTCCTGGAACTAGCTCTGTAGATCAGGGTGGCCTCCAAGTCAGAGATCAGACTGTGCTCCCTGCCTCTGAGTACTACCACAAACAGCTTGGCTAATTTCTGGTTGCCATCTTCACCTTCGTATTTATTACCTGTCTGTCTGTCTTTAGTCATTCATTCATTCATTCACTCATTCATTCATCCATTCTATGCCATTGATATTGGGTCATTTCTGGTGGAAGGTGAGGTAGGATGAGAAGAAGCCTTGGAGCTGAGGGCAAATCTGGTTGTATTTTCTTTCTTTCTTTCTTTCTTTCTTTCTTTCTTTCTTCCTTCCTTCCTTCCTTCCTTCCTTTCTTTCTTTCTTTCGTTCTTCTTCTTCATAGTTTCTCTGTGTAGCCATGTCTGTCTTAGAGAAGAACGATAACCCAGGTGGACCAACCATTCTCAGGTTCCAGAATTCTGGGAACACAGGCCTGAGTGTCCATCTGTGGCTAAAAAGTTGGGAATTTCTCTGTGTAGGTTGGGAGCCTGAAACGATTTCATTCTCTCATTTTTTTTTTTTTTTAAAAGATCGGGGCTGGCCTCAGGTGTCAAGCGGATCTATCTGTCTCCTGTCTCTGTCTTTGCCTCTGGATTGCTGGATTAAAGGCGTGTAACACACACACTACCCAGCTCCACTGGAATACTTAGATTTCCAAATGTCTTACATTCCAGTTAAACTGTTGGGAGGTATGGAACCCTTCATTACATTATTGGTTTTGGTTCATTCATTCATTTTCACGTTTGTGAGTGGGGGGATGAAATTTCATAAGGGAGCTACCATATTTTAACTTGCTTCTTTCTTCTTCTTCTTCTTCTTCTTCTTCTTCTTCTTCTTCTTCTTCTTCTTCAAGAGAGACGGGGTCTGTGTTCTGTGTCTCTTTATCTGTGCCTCAACCCAAAACATGGCCCAGGCTTGTTTCTGTAGTACTGCTATGAATGAAAGCAGGGAGCTACTCTTCAAAGTATTTTGCCTGTACTGATGGGGCTGTTGCTACTATATAACACATAGCACAAACAGGGAGAGTCATGCATGAGGAATCCAGGCCTACAAAGAGTAAAGAAGACTTCCCTGGCAGTGGGGCTTACAAAGACTGGGGCTGCGTCTCTTATGTCTCTTATGTGTAGTTGTGAATCTATTGTGAATTTTTAAACAGCTGGACTGTGTGAGCAGTTGTTAGTCCTTTGGTCTCTCTCTAGTTTGGCAGTTTATTTATTTATTTACTTATGTATTTATTTTGTTGCTGTTGTTTACTTTATTTAGTGTGGGCCTCCCATCTGCCTGCCTGCCTGCTCACTCGCTCACCTGCCTCATTGCATGCACATGCTCACAGTTTCAGCACTGTGGAAGGTTTCCATTTAGAGTTTGTTGATTTTGTGCAGAGACATAGATTTCAGGTTTTCAAGACAAGTTTTCTGTGTAACTCCTTGGCTGTCCTGAAACTCAGTCTGTAATTCACAGAGCTCTCCCTCACACAGGCTCCTGAGTGCTGGCATTGAAAGCATACATCATCACCACTCACCCAGTAATTAATTTTACCTTTCAAATCTATGTATGTATTTGCATAAGACTGATAAGGACATGGGCTGCTGGGCACAGTGCGTGCGTGCCTGTCTGTCTGTCTGTCTGTCTGTCTATCTATCTATCTATCTATCTATCTTTACTTCATTTATTTTTCTGTTATAACTGCTCACACAGAGAATCCAAATCCTCTGCCTCACTACACAATCAAAGTCAATTAAAGTTAAAATAATTAACCTGCCATTAATAAAGAAAAACAGCCAAAATGTATCGAATGAATGAATTAATTAACGGTCAAAAAGCAAAGGAACCAGGCCTGGGCATGGGATGAAGCTTCAGGTGTTGGGGTTGGAAAGTTGAGCCAGACTACCGTGCTACAGTGTGGGGTACACAACAGAAAGAACAAAGCAAGTTCTAGAGGGTGTTGGGACTTGGGACAGCATATGAAGGTAGAAGACTGATGGTTAAGTGAGTCTTTTCTTTCTTTCTTCCTTCCTTCCTTCCTTCCTCCTTCCTTCCTTTCTTTCTTCCTTCTTCCTCCCATCTCCTATTATTATTATTATTATTATTATTATTATTATTATTATTGTTGTTGTTGTTATTAAAAGGGATATAAATGCCAGACTCACAGGCACACAGCACAATCTCAGTGCTGGGGGATTGAAGGCTTGTGCCAGAAAGAAAACCCAGCCTGTACTTCTTGTACATTTTTTGTCTCCCTTTCTTTGAGCAAGTATTAAAATGCCGATAAAGGTAGACTTGAATGTACAGGAATGCCATCGCCGCCTCACTCTCTCTCAGGAGGAGTCTCACATCCCTTGATTATGGCAACCCCCACACCCCACACAGTCAGGTTTGTAACCGATCGACCGCCAGTGACATCTTGGGCTGAGCCTCCCAGAGAGCGATTCGCCTCTTTTCTTAGCTTTCTTCCAGTCAGCACTTTACTGTGGGCTGAGCTGAGTGGTCGGCCTGAGTCCAGCCGGAGTTCTACCATGTTCCGGCGTGCTAAGAGTCCCTTTCTCCTTGCTTTTCCTTTGCTTTCTCCTTTTACATTCTGCTTTCTGCTTTCGTCGGCTGGAAGGCTGGCCCAGTTCAGGTCGCGCTCGCCAAGTCCTGGAATGACAACTAATGGCCAGTGTTTGTGCCACTCGTGGTGAGGGGTGAGTACCGTTTTCCCTTTTTGTCGTGCCTTTGTGTCGTGTCTCCTCCCCACCTCCCCCCCCAACCCCCGCCCGCTGGTCCCGAGCATGACCATGGGAGGATCCTCTGAGCGGAGGGAGAGGAGAGCTTCGGCGCAGGCGTGGCTGAGTGCGGGAGACGCCTGAGCGATCGGTTCTAGACGGTTGTCGGGCGACACCTAGCGGTGGCACCTTTTCATGACGCGCCTGGTTCTCGGATTCTCGCCGACAAGGGCGGTGAACTGCCCGCTTCAGGCGGCCAGAGTGACGAGAGTCCGGGCGAACTGGCGGATGTGTCCCGGAGGCGGTGTCGTGGTTTGGGAACGGTCCCTGTGCAGGATATTGCAATTGCAGACTTAAGTGCTGGTGTCGTGGTTTGCTCTGTGTGCTGGCATGGGCCAAAATGGAGCAGGGGCAGGGGCGGTGTGAGCTGGTCGACTCCAGAAGGCTTTTTTAAGTCTTCACGGACCCTCAGTCCCAGTCGGCGGGTGGCCGACTTTGCTAAGGCGAGAGGAGGCGCTGCACCCTGCTCCATGGCCGGCCCGGCCCGGGCTCTCTGAGGCCCCGGAGCCCCTTCCTCTCCACCCACCCCCATGCCTCGTCTGAGGAGCCTCTCGGCCCCTGACGGCGCGGCTGGGCATCCCGAGGCCGAGAGGAGGCGCCGCTCCTGCCCCCACGGCCGGCGCGGCCCTCGGGGCTCCTCTGAGGCCCCGGAGCCTTCCCTCTCCCCCCCCCCAGCCCGTCTGAGGGAGCTCCGGGCCCTGATGGCGTTTCTGGGCATCCGGAGGTTGAGAGAGTAAGTGTGTTCTGGTTCATTGGTCGTGGCTCCGGGCTCTCTGAGGGCCCCGGAGCTTTCCTCTCCCCCCCCATGCCTCATCTGAGGGAGCCTGTCTGATGGGGCTTTGGGCGACCGAGGCCGAGAGGAGGCGCTGTTCCCGGCCTCACGACCCACTAGTTCACGGTTCCTTGTAGCGTCTAACTTCATGTGTTCTCCTCATCCAGGGCTCCTGGTGTCGGGGGTCTCGTCCGTGAGGGTGCCCTGTGTCCCCTCTCTTGTCTGTATGTCCACCTCGCCTTGGGGCTCCTGTTGCGAGGTCGACCTAGTTGCTCCTTTGATGTTCGGTTCTTCGCTCAATGGGACAATTTTTGGGGACATTTCGCCCGTCAACTTCCATAATTCCCGCGTGGTCTGTGGTTTGATCACGGCGCAGCTGTTCTCATAATCCAGTTTTGCAAACTGTTTCTATTGTACCCGTAGATAGGTGGGCGACACGCTATCTTTCGACTGGGTGACATTAAAGGACTGTGTCCCTTCGGTTCTTTCCCTCTCCGAGGCTGTTGAGTCCTCCTCCTGTCTCTG
The DNA here is from genome assembly GCF_943737965.1 of Phodopus roborovskii. Lineage (NCBI taxonomy): Eukaryota > Metazoa > Chordata > Mammalia > Rodentia > Cricetidae > Phodopus > Phodopus roborovskii. Next base: position 192,764 of record NW_026127048.1, on the reverse strand, counting down.
CCTGCCTTGGCCTGTGGCCTTGTGGCCTGTGGTGTACCTGGGGAGGCTGGCCAGGTGCCGTGCACATGCTTGTTGCCCCGGTTGCTTGTGCGTGCAATTCCCCCTCTCCCCCGCTTTCTTGGGTGTTGGCGGTTTGACGGGACCGGCCGGCCTTCTTCGCGTGTCAGGCATACCCGCTTCGCAGTCGTCACCCGTACTTTTTTTCCTCCACCATACTCAACTGGAGCTCCTGAGTTCCCTTAGGGGCCAGGCCGTTTCCCGTGGTCCTCTCCGCTTCCCTAAGCGTGCCTCCCGAGTGCACCTTGCCTTCTCCGTTGTAGCTGTCACTTTTTTTTTTTGTGTGTGTCCTCCTCCCTCAATTGCGAGCACAACTCGGGCTTCTTTTGTTCTTGTTTCCGTTCCTGCTCGAGTTCGCCGGTGCCTGCTTTGCGCTTGCTCCATTCGCTTTTTTTTTTTTTTTTTTTCCTCCACAGTTTGGGCGCTTTTTTTTTTTTTTTTTTCTCCTTTTTTTTTTCTCTCCTCTCCCTGGTGGCAATGCTTTCTCCGATGCTCGTTCACGCTCGTTCGCTTCTCCCGGCTTGTTCGCCCAGTTGTCCTCTTTGCGAGGCTCTCTGGCTTTCTCTCTAGATCAGATGCAGCCTCCCTACCTTCTTCGGGCTGGCCTAAGCTGCGCCAGGCGAGGGACGGACATTCATGGCGAATGGCGGCCGCTCTTCTCGTTCTGCCAGCGGGCCCCTGCCTCTCCCGCCGATGGTGGTGTGTGGAAGCGTAGGTGCGGCATTATCCGGTCTGGAGTCCCGCCTGACCCCTGCACTTGCCGCTGTGGTTCGTGGGGTCCCTGTGACGCGTCAGTGCGCCCCAAGCTGCTCTGGCGCGCTTCACCTTGTCCGCTCGGCCCTCTCTCCGAGCCGAAGCGTTGGCCGCTCTGCCGCGCCAGGCGCCCCTTCCTGGACCGCGTGTGCGCGTGCCTCGTTCGCCGGCCCTCGCGGTGCTCCTGGAGCGTCTCCAGGTCATTTCCCAAAGGTGCCCGTTTTGAGCGGCGGTGTCGCTTCCTGCCTCTGTCGAGCTGCCTCCCGTGTGCTCGGTCTTGCTGCGGTTGCGTGTTTTTGTTCCCGGTCTGGGCCTCGACGGGTCCGTGCTGCCCAGATTTTGCAGGTTGTCTGTCGTTGGAGGGTCGAGAGGGAAGCGGTGTGCAGGCGCCTGCCATGGGCAAGTGTTCCACCCTCCGAGTGGGGTTGGGTCGTGCGCGCGTTGAGTTTGGCCTCCGGTTGCCCCCTGCGTGTGGAGAGAGCCCCCAGTCTCTAAGCGAGCGCCCACCACGACCTGTGCCTTCTCCCGAGGCTCGTGCTGCTGGTGCCTGAGCGGTCGCGGCCGGCCTTTTGCTTGGGTGCGGGTGCTCCTTTTAAGCCTTTAATTGATCCCTGCCGTTGGCAACAACGGCGGGTGGAGAGGCCTGGCTGTCGGGGACCTTTTCTTTGTTCTGGGTCTGGTCTCCTGTCCGCGAATGCCCGATTGTGTGCCCTAGGAAAGAAAGGTTAAAGGCCTTACTGATACCGCAGGCCCTCCCCTCTGCTTGCTCGCTCGTCGTCGCGCTTCTCGCCTGTTCCGTTCTGTGCACGGTGTTCCTGGGCACGCCCGCACGCACGTCGTTCTTGGCCGTCGTTGCCTGGGGTCGTCGGGTCGGGTCCACTGCCTCGGTGAGAAAAGCGTTCTCCCATGATCTGAGGAAAGGTGCCACGTCCGGGTCGGGTTTCTGGGGTTCCCTCCTGATAGTTCGACTCTGACCGGCTGCTCGCCTTCCTGACCGCTCGATGCGCGTAGCTTGCCCGTTTGCTCTCACTCGCCTAACGCGGCCCGCGCCTCCTCGCCGAGCCTGAGGAGGGATCACGCGGGGCAGAGTTGCCGCCAGTCACGCCGCGTGCTTGGAGCCGGGGTTGTTCTCGTGGCTGTCAGGACGGCAAGGACCCGTGTACTCCCGAGTGCCACGGTGCTCCCCGCTTCCCTTCGGGAGGGCCGCCGTGCGGGACGCGGACCGGCGGGAGGTCGGTGGTGGTGGCGGTGGGCCTCGGGTCCCACCCGTCGTCTTCTTCCCTTCCGTCCCGTCGTCCGTGCCCGCCGCGAGCGGGTGGCCCCTCCCGCGCGTCCCTGTCTTTGCCAGTTCGCGGCGCGGGCATGCTGCCGCGCCGCTCGCCGGGCGCCGCGCTCGTGATGCGCCGTTGTGTGCTTGCCGCCTCGCCTCCTCTGCCCGCCCCCACCGGCAGCGTTCCCACGGTTGGGGGACTACCGGTGACCGCGCCTTCCACCTGGGACTCTTGGGGATCCGGGGTCTGGCGGACTGATTGACCTTCTCTCGGGTGCGTGGCCTTTGGGGAAAAGACGGCTGGTCGCGCCCCGGCGCGTGGGTCGGCCCACCCCGTTCGGGGGCCCTCGGCGGCGGTGGCGGCGCGCAGTAGCCTCTCGCGTTGGGTCTTCCCGCACCCCGAGGTCGTCGCTTTCCTGCCGGCTCGGCGCCGAGGGCTCGGCGGGACCGGGTTTCGTGGAGTTGATGGGCGGTGTGATTCTGTCGCTCGACCGTTGCTCGGTCGCTCCCTGGAGCGGTTGCCCCTCGGTGGTCCTGGGTTGGCGTCTTGCCGCCCTGCGGCCGCCGGCCCTTGTTCCGCTGTGTCGTTCCCCCTCCCGTCCGCCGGCGGTTCTCTTGGTCGGCTGACCCGGCCGTGCTGCCGGGCCCTCCCCTTGGGGTGGTGGATGCCTGGGCACGCACGCACGCGCCTCGGGCGGCCGCTGGTGTCCGGGAGCCGCCTGGCAGGCGGGTGAGAAGTTTGGAGGGCGTCCTCTGGCCCGCCGGTCTCGCGCAGCGCAGGCGCCTTTGGGGGCCTGTGCGTGCGGGGGGCTTCTGCGCGGCGGCCTTGTGAGGGAAAGAGGGTCTTTTTAGTGGTCGCCCGTCGTCGTCGTCCTGGTCGGCGGTGGGGTTCTGGCCTGGCTGAGGGTGAGTCTTGTGGGGGCTCCGTCCGCTCCCGTCGTCCTCCGGGAAGACCGTCTTGTGGGGACCGCCGTTTGCGCCGGGTTGTGCACGGTGTGAGATAACCTGTACGCGCGGTGTTTTCTGGGGTGGTCTGGCGGCGGGGGCTCCGTTCGATGTTCTCTCCCTCTCCCCGAGGCCTGGCCTGTCCCCCCTGCGGGCGGCCTTGTCGCGGCCACCCTCACGCCGCCCTCGCGAGCAAGCGTCCCGCCTCCGTCGTCCTTCCTCCGCGCCTTTCCCTCTCGCCTGGGCGCGCGCTCGCCCCGGGTCTTAAATTTTTATTTTTTATTTTATTTATTTTTTATTTTTTAAATACGGCGCCCCTCGCTCCTCTGCCTCGCAGGGCCGGTCTGCCGTCCGGTCTCCTGCCTCGGCCCTTGCTGAGTGGTCTGCTCTGCCTGCATTCCGGCCTCCTGACCCTGCTCGGAGGTTTCAGGGTTCCTGTCCTCCCGGCGTTGCGCCTCGCTGCCGTGTCTGGGGGTGGGGGCTGGGCCGGCCGCGGCGCCACCACCCGCTCACGAGCCCGGGCCCGCGGGCTGCCGGCATGCTGCTGCGACGTGGTCAGTAGGCCCGGTGTGTCGCAAGTCGGGAGGTGTGCTTCTTCCACTCGTGGGGCTCGGCGACGGGCAGCGCCCGCCGGGTCTCGACGGCGGGGCTGGCCTTCCCCGGTCACGGCCTGTCCCTGCCTTCCTCTCGCTGCTCTCTCTCCCTGCCCGCCCGTCCCGCGTGTGCTCCCTCCTCCCCTACGGTGGTGGGTGGTGGGTGGCGGTGGCGGCGGCGGTGGGTGGTGGTGATGGGTGTCGGTGTTCGGGGTTGGAGTTCGTCTGTTCCTGCGGGTTCCCGGCTGCGGGTCCGTCGTCTCTTTTTCCTCCCTCCACACCCTGCCTACTCACTCTCCCACCCAATCTGTCCGTTCCCCGCCCCCACGCCTGCCGCTCCCGTGAGCTCTCCTCTCGGCCTCCGGGCGCGCCCCGGTCTGTGACGTGACGTTCCTCGGGTGGCTCTCCCGATGCCACGCGCTTCCTACCTGGTTGATCCTGCCAGTAGCATATGCTTGTCTCAAAGATTAAGCCATGCATGTCTAAGCACGCACGGCCGGTACAGTGAAACTGCGAATGGCTCATTAAATCAGTTATGGTTCCTCGGTCGCTCGCTCCTCTCCCCACTTGGATAACTGTGGTAATTCTAGAGCTAATACATGCTGACGGCGCTGACCCCCTTCGCGGGGGGGGATGCGTGCATTTATCAGATCAAAACCAATTCCGAAAAATAACAATGCAGGACTCTTCGAGGCCCTATGGTGGAATAGTCCACTTTAGATATCTGCGAGGATCCATTGGAGGGCAAGTCTGGTGCCAGCAGCCGCGATGATTCCAGCTCCAATGGCGGCGAAAGTTGCTGCGGTTAAAAAGCTCGTAGTTGGATCTTGGGAGGCGGGCGGGCGGTCCGCCGCGGGCGAAGTCTGCCGTCCCTTGCTGCCTTGCCTCTCGCGCCCTCGATGTTCTTAGCTGAATGTCCCGCGGGGCCCGAAGCGTTTACTTTGAAAAAATTAGAGTGTTCAAAGCAGGCCCGAGCCGCCTGGATACCGCAGCTAAGAATAATGGAATAGGACCGCGGTTCTATTTTGTTGGTTTTCGGAACTGAGGCCATGATTAAGAGGGACGGCCGGGGGCATTCGTATTGCGCCGCTAGAGGTGAAATTCTTGGACCGGCGCAAGACGGACCAGAGCCAAAGCATTTGCCAAGAATGTTTTCACTAATCAAGAACGAAAGTCGGAGGTCTGAAGATTTCGATCAGATACCGTCGTAGTTCCGACCATAACCATGCCGACTCGCGATGCGGCGGCGTTATTCCCATGACCCGCCCGGGCGGAGCTTCGGGAAACCAAAGTCTTTGGGTTCCGGGGGAGTATGGTTGCCGAAAGCTGAAACTTAAAGGATTGGCGGGAAGGGCACCACCAGGAGTGGAGCCCGCGGCTTAATTTGACTCAACACGGGAAACTCTCTCCCGGCCCGGACACGGACAGGATTGACAGATTGATAGCTCTTTCTCGATTCCGTGGGTGGCGGTGGTGCATGGCCGTTCTAGTTGGTGGAGCGATTTGTCTGGTTAATTCCGATAACGAACGAGACTCTGGCATGCTAACTAGTTACGCGACCCCCGAGCGGTCGGCGTCCCTAACTTCTTAGAGGGACAAGTGGCGTTCAGCCACCCGAGATTGAGCAAGTAACAGAGTCTATGATGCCCTTAGATGTCCGGGGCTGCACGCCTGCTACACTGACTGCCCAGCGTGTGCCTACCCTACGCCGCAGGCGCGGGTGGTAACCTGTTGAACCCCATTCGTATGGGATCGGGACTGCAATTATTCCCTATGAACGAGTAACTGCGGCAAGGTCATAAGCTTCGCGTTGATTAAGTCCTCGCCTTGTACACACCGCCCGTCGCTACTACCGATTGGATGGTCGTAGCGAGGCCTCGGATCGGCCCTTGGCCGGGTCGGCCCACGCACGCCCCAGCGGAGCGCTGAGAAGACGGCCTAACTTGACTATCTAGAGGAAGTAAAAGTCGTAACAAGGTTTCGTAGGTGAACCTGCGGAAGGATCATTAACGGAAAGAGAGCGCAGCAGCCCTGACCCCGCCGGGCCCGCAGCCTGCCGCCGCTGGGAGGCGCGCCCCAAGTTCTGTGGTTGTGCGCGCGTGGAGGAGGAGGAGGAGAAGGGGGTTGACGGACGCGCGCGGGTGCGGCTGTAGCCGTGTTCCTCCTGCCCGGACCGGTCTGTCTGCTCGTGGGACCGCGTGTTCTGCCGGGGCGGAGGCTCGCTCGCTCGCTCGCACGCTGCTCGCCCGCCTGACCGCCTTCCTCGCCCTGCTTCCGTCATGCCGCCGCTGTCCTGCGGACGCTCTGCCTCTTTCCTGTCCGGCCTCGTTCGGGTTCGTGACCCGGGGTGGTGCGTTGCTCGTTTCAAGGTCCTGGTGGGGGTTGGGGGGCGTGCGGTTGGGGGAGAAGGCGTTCGGTTTCCCGCCTCCGTCCGTCCGTCCCATACACGCGGGCCTTACGGCACCCCGTGCCGAGCCGGGTTTGTCGTGTTGGGGCTGGCGCGGCGTGTCGGGGCCGCCCGTGGCGGCGCCGTGGGGTTTGCCTGCCTTGCCTCCCCCTCCCTCCCTCCCTCCCGCCTCCGCTCCTCTCCTCTCTTCGGCTTCGGAGCGCAGGTTCCACCCAGACCCTGTCCGGTACCTGGCTATCGCGTTCCGGCGCGTAGGTTTAAAGACTTCGGGGGGTCGCTCCTTCCGGGGTCCTCGCGGGTCGGGGTGGGGGCGGGGGGCCCTCGGACTCCTTCCCCTTCCGCGGACGAGGCTGTCCCCGAGGCCCGCCGCGGTAGCGCGGGAGCCCCCCCCTTGGGCGCCCGCTGCGGCCCGGGCCTCCGCACGCTTCGGCTTGCCCGGAGCGTCGTCTCGCGGCCCCTTGTCCTTCGCGTGGAGTGTTCTTTTCCCGTCCCGGCCTTTTTTTTCCTCCTTTCTGCGTGTCTCTTGTCTTCGGGCTGGCCGGCTAGAGGCGAACCCTTATCCTCTGTCCTCCTCTCTTTCCTCCTTCCCGGTAGGAGGTCCGTGGTGGGGGGCGGTGCTGGGGACCGTGCTGCCGTCAGCTCCTGACGGGGTTGGAGGCTACTCCGCCCCCTTCCCCGCAACTGGAATGCTGATACGACTTTAGCGGTGGATCACCCGGCTCGTGCGTCGATGAAGAATGCAGGCTAGCTGCGAGAATTAATGAATTGCAGGGACACGATCATCGACACTTCGAACGCACTCTATGGCCCTGGTTCCTCCTGGGGCTACGCCTGTCTGAGCGTCACGTTGACGATCGATCGCGCTCCCCCTCGGTGCGTGTGCCGCTTGGGGGTGTCGCGGCTGGGAGTTAGCTCGTAGGGTCCTGCGCCTCCCCTGGCGCGTGGCCCTCCGTCTCCCCAAGTTCAGACGCGTGGGCGGTGTGGCGGCGGCCCCCGCTCGTCGTCCTCTCACCCTGCCGTGGACGTTGAGTCCGCGGGTCCGCGGGTGTCTCGAGGGCGTATGTTGGCTGTCCGTCCCCGCCGCCGCTGCCGCCGCTGCCACTGGTGCGTGGGATCAGAGGAGCCGAGCCAGAGGAAGGCAGTGACGGCGGGGGTTGGTCGGCTGTGGTGGCTGACGGGCCCTGCCTCCTGGGAGTGATGGGGAGAGGAGAGGAGAGGAGAGGAGAGGCGGTCGGTCGTGTGGGCGTGGAGAAAAAGAGAGAGGGAGAAGGGGGCAAAAATGAGGTTGCGGCGCCCCGATCTGGGGGAATCGGCTCCGGAGCGCTTTTTTTCGGGTGCGCCTGCCTTCCCTCTCCCCTCTCCTTCGATCGTCACCCGCCCTCCGTCCGGCTCCCTCTGCCTTCTCCTCCTCCTCCCCTTACCTCGAGGCGTCGTCGTGTCCATCGTCGCCTCTTTGTTACCCTTCCGTCTGGGAAAGCCGCGCACGCTCCTGCGAGGGTTGGCCGGGCCCATGCTGCGGCCGCTGCGGTAGGTGCGAGCGCCGCGTGTCCGTTTCCGTGTCTCTTTCCTCCGTCCCTCGCCTCGGGGTGCCTGGGCTCCGGCGCCGGGGCCCGCGACGCCCGCGGTGTCCGTCCGCCGATGCGAGCGCTCCCTGGGGGTCGAGAGGCGTGGAAGGCGCGGAATCGCCCGCGCGCCGCGCCCCGCGTGCCCTGAGTCCCGGCCCCTGTCGGCCGGCAGCGCGGACGTGGCGGGTGTGGGTGTGGCAAGGGAGGGAAGGGGTCCGGTGGTCAGGACCCTGTCTCTCCCTCTCCTCCTCTCTCCCCCACCGCCGCCGTGGCCCGTCGTCCCCGGTAACGGGTTTTGCTGGCACGTGTTCTTCGACGCCGCCGCCTCGCTGCCACAAACCACCCTCTCCGCCAGCCACACTGCTCCGCTTCGCCTGCTCGCGCCGCTCGTGTCGCTCCTCTCATCCCCGCGACCTCAGATCAGGACGGGCGACCCGCTGAATTTAAGCATATTAGGCTGCCGGAGGAAAAGAAACTAACCAGGATTCCTCAGTAACGGCGAGTGAACAGGGAAGAGCCTAGTGCCGATCCGCCGCGCGGGCGCGGCGCGGGAAATGTATGCATGGAAGACCCACCTCGGCGCCGCTCGTGGGGGCCCTCCTAAGTCCTTGGATCAGGCCCAGCTCGTGGACGGTGTGAGGCCGGCAGGCGGCCCGCCATGCCGGCCGGGCCTGGGTCTTCCCGGGAGTCGGGTTGCTTGGGAATGCAGCCCAAAGCGGGTGGTAAACTCCATCTAAGAAACACCGGCACGAGTATCGATAGTCAACAATAAGTACCGTAAGGGTGTTGAAAAGAACTTTGAAGAGAGAGTTCAAGAGGGCGTGAAACCGTTAAGAGGTAAACGGGTGGGGGTCCGCGCAGTCCGCGCCTCGAGGATTCAACCCGGGCGGCGCGCGTCTGGCCGTGCCGGCGGTTTCTCGGCGGATCTTCCGCCCCCGCTCCTCCCGGACCCTCCACCCGCGCGTCTCTCCTCCTCCGCGTCCGCCCGCTCCGGCGGCGGGCCGTGGGGTCGTGGGCGGGGCGCGCGGGCGGGGGTCGGGGGTGGGGTCGGCGGGGGACCGCCCCTGGCCGAAGCACTGGCCGCTGCCGGGCGCACTCCACCGTGGCGGTGCGTCATGACACCGGGCCCTGGGACGGCTGGGAAGGCCCTGGCGGGGAAGGTGGCTCGGGGGGCGGGCGCCATCCGTGGCGCTGGTTTCATCCTGCCCTGAGTGTTACAGCCCCTCGGGCAGCAGCAGCTCGCCGAATCCGGGGCCGAGGGAGCCTGATCACCTGTCGCCGCGCTCTCCTCTTCCCCCCTCCTGTCCCTCTCTCCTCCCCCTCCTCCTCCTTCCGGGGGGGTGGGCAGGTCGGTGGACATGTCGGGGGTCGAGGCTGGCCGCCCTCCCACGGCGTTGACACCGCTTCTCCCACCTCTGCGGGGGTCTGACTCTTTCCCCGGTCCGGCCGGGTGGGGGTCGCCCTGGGCGGGGCGACTGTCCCTAGTGCGCCCCGGGCGTCGTCGCGCCGTCGGGCCTGGGGGTCCCTCTCGCCGCCTGCGCCCGCGCGCCGCCGAGCGTGACGGGTCGGCGGCGATGTCGGCTACCCACCTGACCTGTCTTGAAACACGGACCAAGGAGTCTAACGCGTGCGCGAGTCAGGGGCCTGCACGGCAAGCCGCCGTGGCGCAATGAAGGTGAAGCGGGACACCGCCGCCTGGGGCCTGAGGTGGGATCCTGGAGGCCTTCCAGTCCGCCGAGGGGGCTTACCACCGGCTCGTCCTCGGCCGCCGCGCCGGGGAGGTGGAGCACGAGCGCACGCGTTAGGACCCGGAAAGATGCGAACCATGCTCTGGCAGGGCGAAGCCAGAGGAAATCCTTGGTGGAGGTCCGTAGCGGTCCTGACGTAAAATCGGTCGTCCGACCTGGGTATAGGGGCGAGCAGACTAATCGAACCATCTAGTAGCTGGTTCCTCCGGTTTCTCAGGATAGCTGGCGCGCACGCAACGCTGCCCTTCCCGACGCAGTTTTATCCGCAGTTAATGATTAGAGGTCTGGGGGCCGAAACGATCTCAACCTATTCTCAAACTTTAACGGGTGGAAGAAGCCCGGCTCTGCTGGCGTGGAGCTGGGCGTGGAATGCGGAGTGCCTTGGTGGGCCACTTTTGGTGGCAGAACCGGCGCGCGGGATGAACCGGAACGCCGGGTTATGCCCGGATGCCGACGCTCATCAGACCCAGAAAAGGTGTTGGTTGATATAGACAGCAGGACGGCTATGTGGAATCCGCTGGCGAGTGTAACAACTCACCCGCCGAATCAACTAGCCCTGAAAATGGATGGCGCTGAGCGTCGGGCCCATACCTGGCCGCCCGGCAGTCGAACGTGGGACGGGAGCGCCCGCGCTCTCGGGGAAGGAAGGTTGGGGGGCCTCCCCGCCCCTCCCGGGCGTCGGGCCCCCGCGGACGCCACGCCGCTGACGAGTAGGAGGGCCGCTGCGGTGAGCCTTGAAGCCTAGGGCGCGGGCCCGGGTGGAGCCGCCGCAGGTGCAGATCTTGGTGGTAGTAGCAAAGCATTCAAACGAGAACTTTGAAGGCTGAAGGGAGAAGGGTTCCATGAACAGTAGTTGAACATGGGTCAGTCGGTCCTGAGAGATGGGCGGGAGCGCCGCTTCCGAAGGGACGGGCGATGGCCTCCGTTGCCCTCAGCTGATCGCAGGCGAGCTGGTTCCAGATCCCCAATCTGAGTGGGAGAGGAAGGCGCCGCGAGGCGTCCAGTGCGGTAACGCGACCGATCCCGGAGAAGCCGGCGGGAGCCCCGGGGAGAGTTCTTCTTTTGTGAAGGGGCAGGGCGCCCTGGAATGGGTTCGCCTGGAGAGAGGGGCCCGTGCCTTGAAAGCGTCGCGGTTCCGGCGGCGTCCGTGAGCTCTCGCTGGCCCTTGAAAATTGGGGAGAGGGTGTAAATCCTGCGCCGGGCCGTACCCATATCCGCAGCAGGTCTCAAGGTGAACAGCCTCTGGTATGTTGGAACAATGTGTAGGTAAGGAAGTCGGCAAGCCGGATCCGTAACTCGGGATAAGGATTGGCTCAAGGGCTGGGTCGGTTGGGTGGGGCGCGAAGCGAATAGCGCGCGCCGCCGCGGCTGACCTAGCGCCGCCTCCCCTCCTATCTCGCTCCCGGGTCGCCCTCCGGCGCCTCCCGGGCCGCCTCTCTCTCCCGTCCTCTCCTTTTCCCGTCCGGGGCCTGTCTGCGTGGCCCTCGGGGAGGGGGTGTGGTGGGCGGGGAGGCGGAAGGGGTCCGGCGGGGGTCCCGGACGACCGGGAGGGGCTACGGGCGCGGTGACTCTGTACGCGAGCCGGGTTCTTCCCGTGGATCGCCCCAGCTGCGGGCGGCGTCGCGGCCGCACCCGGGAGCCTGGCGGAGCCGGCGCGCCCCGGCGCCCTCCTCTTCCTCTTCCCCGCTCCTCCTCCCTCTCCGCCGCCGCCGCCGGCGCTCCTCCCGGGGATTGCTCGGTCGGTCGGTCGGCGTCGGGGGCGGCTCGCGGGTCGGGGCTTGGGGGCGGGGAGTGGTCGGTCCGCGCGCCGGTCTTCCCCTGCCGGGTCCGCCCTTCGGCCGCGGTTTTCCTCAAGGCGGTGCCCTCGCCTCGGCCGGCGCCCAGCAGCCGACTTAGGAACTGGGGCGTGACCAGGGGAATCCGACTGTTTAATTAAACAAAGCATCGCGAAGGCCCGCGGCGGTGCCGACGCTGATGTGATTTCTGCCCAGTGCCTTGAACGTCGTGCTAAGAAATTCAATGAAGCGCGGGTAAACGGCGGGAGTAACTATGACTTTCTTGTTGTGGCCAAATGCCTCGCCATCTAATTAGTGACGCGCATGAATGGATGAACGAGATTCCCACTGTCCCTACCTACTATCCAGCGAAACCACAGCCAAGGGAACGGGCTTCATGAATCAGCGGGAAAGAAGACCCTGTTGAGCTTGACTTCTAGTTCCACGGTGAAGAGACATGAGAGGTGTAGAATAAGTGGAGGCCCCGGCGTCCCTCCCCCGCTTCCGCGAGGGGTCGGGTGGGTCGCGCCGGCCTCGCGGGCCGCCGGTGAAATACCACTACCTCATCGTTTTTTCACTGACCCGGTGAGGCGGGGGGCGAGCCCCGAGGGCTCGCTTGGCGCCAAGCGTCCGCCCGCGCGCTGGCGTGGCGCGACCCGCTCCCGGGGACAGTGCCAGTGGGGAGTTTGACTGGGGCGGTACACCCAACAAACGGTAATGCAGGTGTCCTAAGGCGAGCTCAGAGTGACAGAAACCTCCTGTGGAGCAGAAGGGCAAAAGCTCGCTTGATCTGATTTTCAGTACGGGCAATACAGACCGTGCAGGCAAGGCCTCAGCGATCCTTCTGACCTTTTGGGTTTTAAGCAGGAGGCTGTAGTGTTACCACAGGGATAACTGGCTTGTGGCGGCCAAGCGTTCATAGCGACGTCGCTTTTTGATCCTTGATGTCGGCTCTTCCTATCATTGTGAAGCAGAATTCACCAAGCGTTGGATTGTTCACCCACTAATAGGAACGTGAGCTGGGTTTAGACCGTCGTGAGAGCAGGTTTGCCTTACCCTACTGATGATGTGTTGCTGCCATGGTAATCCTGCTCAGTACGAGAGGAACCGCAGGTTCAGACATTTATGTATGTAAGCCATTGAGGAGCCAATGGGGCGGCTTTTGCCATCTGTGGGATTATGACTGAACGCCCTTAAGTCAGAATCCCGCCCAGGCGGGGAACGATACGGCAGCGCTGAAGGAGCCCCTCGGTTGGCCCCGGATAGCCGGGCCCCCGTCTGGCCTCGTCAAGGTCCGTCGCGCTTCTCCCGGCGCGGCGGTCTCCTGCCGTGCGTCGGGACCGGGGCTGGTGCGAGAGCCATTCGTCCTGGGAAACGGGTGCGGCTGAAAGGGGGCCGCCCTCTCGCCCATTGGCGTCGAACGTGCACGTTCGTGTGAACCTGGCGCTAAACTATCTGTAGATGACCTGCTTCGGGTCGGGTTTCGTGACGTAGTAGAGCAGCTCCTCGCTGCGATCTATTGAAAGTCAGCCTCGACATGCGGGGTTTGGCTGCGTCGCGCCTTCTCTTTCTCTGCCCGGCGGCGTGCCCTCGATGCGCGCCCGCTGCTCCTCCCACACGGCGCGGTCCTTTCCACCGCCACGTTCCTCTGACGGCGTGGCGTGGGGTGGCGGGAAATGCTGCCGTGGGCTCTTCCGCTCTCTCGGGGGAAGGGGGAACGTGCGGCCTCGGGTCCTCGCGCGTCTTCTGCCGCTCGCCGCCGCCGCTCTCCCGGCCTTGGCTGGGTCGGGGGTGCCGGTGCCGGGTGGCGGAGGCGTCGGGTTCGTGGGTCTTCTCGAGCGCGCGCGACCACCTGCGCAAGCCCGTCCCACCCCCCACCGCCGGGCTGCCTGGCCTCCCCACTTCCGGAGGGATGAGTGGGGGGGAAAGAGGGGAGAAACACGTGTCTCCCCTCTGTGCGTGCGCGGCCGAAATGGCTCCTCCACTCGCACCCTACCCGTAAGGGGTGCTGTGGAGGAAGTCGTCGTCTCTCCCTCTCCGCCGGTTCTCCTCGCGCCGTGGCGTAAGGACTGGCGGGGAGGATGGGCGCTCGCACTTTATTCTTCCTCCTCCCTTCCAAAGAGGCGAGGTAGACCAGTACTCCTGACGCCCACCCGGTTTCCTCCTGGCAGAGTCTTCGAGGTCGACCAGATGTCCGGACCCCGCTGCAGGCAAGGTGCGCGCCCTCCCCACCCCCGCGGTCCGTCACCACAGGTCTCGTTGGACTCTTTTTTTTTTTTTTTTTTTTTTTTTTTTTTTTTAAATGTTTCAGGTCGACCAGTTGTCCCTGCGTGACTTTTTTTTTTTTTTTTAAAGTACATATACCTATCACTCACACTGGGGGTTGACCAGTTGTCCCTGTGCCACTAGTATAATATTATTATTATTATTATTACTTTCTTTTTTTTTTTTTTTTTTTTTAAATGTTTCAGGTCGACCAGTTGTCCCCGCGTGACTTTTTTTTTTTTTTTTTTTTTTTTAAAGTTTTGTGGTGCACCAGTTGTCCCTCCTTTGGATTCTTCCTGATTTGGGGGTGGGGGAATGGGATTGTATCTGGTGGATTTCCACACTTTTTTTTTTTCTTCTTTCTTTCTTTCTTTTCTTTCTTTTTTTTTTTTTACACAACGCGTATTATTTATTTATTTATTTACTTATTTACTTATTTGTTTATTTAGTGAATGTAGGTCGACCCTAAATACATGAAGTCAAGTCTTTCTTTTATTTTCTGGGGCGGGTCTTTGTTCTGCTGTTTTTGTTCTTTCGTGTACTTCTTTTTTCTGCCTTGTGTATTCGTTCTTTAATTTATTTAAAGTGCATGTACATACACCTTTATACCAGAAGAGGGCATCAGATCCTAGGGGATGGAAATCATTGTGTGTGGTTGCCTTATTGTGCTTGTTGTGAGTGATGGTTGTTTTAATTTTGTTCCTTCCCCATTCACAGGGTTTTGGAAGCCCTGAATCTGTGTATAGCTGGCTGGCTTGCTGGCTGGCTGGCTTCCTTCCTTCCTTCGCTTCCTTCCTCTCCCTTCCTTCCTTCCTTCCTTATTTGGTGGTAGTATGTGTTAATTATTTTAAATTTTCCTAGCCAGGGCTAGCCCTGCCTGGCTGTTCTGGAAATGTATCTGCCCAAGAAGGACATGCTAGGGAAAAATGTGAGTGTTAACACACACCCCGGATACAAACATTCTGTTTCATCTGGTTGGTTGTTTGTTTGCAACCTTCTGGCTGAACAGACACATGGAGGGATAGGACAGACAGAACCACATCCATCCAATCCATCCACCCGCCTCATCGCGCGCGGACACACACACACACACCGCACACACACACACACACACACACACACACACGCACAGATGGAGGGAGGGTGGGGTGGTAGTAGCATTGTGGTGAGGAAGCTGCTGCCTGGTGAGCTGTGGACTGAATATTTATTAACTATTGAACCATCACATTCTCTGAAGCTGTTCGAATAAAGCAATTCCTTTCTCTTCTTTCTTGTGTTTGATCAGAGAGAGAAAGAGAGAGCCTGTGGGACTATATATAGACACACCGGCCCCTCTGCAACAAGCAAAATAGAAGGGAAGACTTCGCCTGCTTCGCTCAGGTGATAACAGGTTCTAAGAGGCTGTGGGGAGAGGAGGAGAAGAATGCCAAGATCTGACAACGAACTGAATCAGGATTCTGCCAACTGCATTTCACTGAGAGAAGGTTCCACCTTATAGTTGCCCCTTAGGATGACGTGGGAGACGGAAGAGAACATGAAGTGGGGTGTGACTTGATGTGGGGGGTGGGGATTGGTGAGTCTAAAAGTAGACATAGACACTCGCCATCATATGCTTTTGTCTTTGGGATATCTGTTTGTTTTGTTTTTCTTTTGTTTTGAGATGGCGGTGGTTTCTCTATGGTGTAGCCTCAGCTGTCCTGGAACTCGCTGTGTTTTCCTAGGCAAACTGGCTGCCCCACATACAAATCACTGGGATACACCTGGCTCGGCAGAGAGAGAGAGAGAGAGAGGGGGAGAGAGGGTGGGGGGAGGGAGAGGGGGGGGGGGGCAGAGGGAGGGGGCTGGGATTAAAGGCGTGCACTATCGCTGCCTGGCAACGCCATTCATATGTTAATGAAAGATCTATCGATTTCCTCCCAAGGGAACTAATGGAGAGACCTTCCTTATGCAAATGCATCATCTTGGGGGGGGGGGGGTAGAACTTTGTAGGGAGCAAGCAGAGGCTTGCTTAGCTTAAGGGCTCTCCTGAAGTGTCCAAAAGAGAAGCTACTGACATCTGAGTTTCTCCAAGGATGACGAAGGTACCCTTCTGATTTCGGGCTCCTCTCTGCATCTGAATTGTAGGCCACAGGTGTGTCTAGTAGTACATACATCTCTACTAAAGTGCCCTGCCCTGCTCTTGGTGGGTGTCCTTAGGGAGGGCTCCTGGTGTTGGGGATTTTGCCCCCACTCCCACCCCCACTGCACCAAAGAATTATTTTCTTTAAAGAGCCTAGGGCTACCGTCATAGGAGTTTTTGTCCTCTACAAGATTTCACAAAGGAAATGTCGAGAAACATTAGGTAGGTACTTACGAGGAAGGAAGGAATGAAACTTAAAAAAATTGCTGGACAAGTGTGGTCTGTCTGCAATGTTGTCAGGTTGTAACTTTGTCAAATGGTAACGGTCACCAAAAGGTGGTCCATGCCACATCCCTCCTCTTGAACCATATGCCCCTTTCACTGTATACTCAATAATGTAAACAAATAAAGAAAGAAAGGAAGATTCCAGTGGTTTATTGACTTTTAATTTCATTGGATCTAGCTACTTCCTCCCCAATTCCCAGCCACTTATTGCTGCTCGCTTGCACATGTGGTGTGTGTGTGTGTGTGTGTGTGTGTGTGTGTGTGTGTGTGTGTGTGTGTTGTTTGGTGGTGGTGGTGGGGGGTGGGGGGTGGGGGGGCAAAGTGTACTACATTTATCTGCCTGTCTGCCTATTAGTCTTGTGAACCAAGTGCGAATGTCAGGTGCACCCCAGAGGACATGAGGAGGGTGATGAACTGGAAGAGAGAGCAGCCAGTGATCTTTCTCTAACTTGACATCTGTCTGAGGCACGTCTCCAATTGCAAGTTTTCAGTTTTGGACAGGATTTCAGTGGAATATTTGACAAATCACAGTCTGTGAGGTACCTGTATTCACAAGCTCCCCCACCACACACACCCCAACCCCACCCCACACCGCAACACACACACACACACACACACACACACACACACACACACACACAACCTCCACAGTTTTCCTGCCTGTCAAATAACTGAAAACAAAACAAAATAAAATAAGAATAAAAAAACAAAATTATAAGATAAATTGGGGAAAAAAAAAAAAAAAAAAAAAAAAAAAAAAAACCTCACAGAAAAGGACTGTGCTCACCCAGACTCCTGCCAGCTGGACAATCATGCATTTCTCCAAAATTAGGTTTGATTTGCTTTGATTTATTAATTGCCAGACTTTGTGGGCAGAGCAGAGGGGCTCATCTCGTGCTGAAAATTTTCACTTCGTGGTTTACTTATCTGACTGTAAATTCCCACTAATTATATCTTTCATCCAAAATAACTACTTGTGATTCTTCTTGTTTCTTTGTTTTCCTGCCTTCCTTAAACTGTGTAGGCTGGAAAAAGAACTCAGGAGTGGCAGGATCATGACCCAAAGGTTCAGGCAGGACTCCACTCAGTCAAACAAAAGAGAATATTAAGAACAACAAAAGGAGAGAGACCATCCCAGGTGCCTGGGATCAATACAGGGTTCACTGGGATACAGAGTATTAAACTGGTGCTGCCATTTGGGTTTATCTTCCTTGAGGTTACACATGGTTGGTTGCTTCCATCCTTGCTGGGCCAGCCACACCCTTACAGAAGAATTTAGAACTGTGACCTAGAAAGTGTCTGGAGCATACTGAGCATAATTTATGCCCCCCCCACACATTCTCTCTCTCTCTCTCTCTCTCTCTCTCTCTCTCTCTCTCTCCCTCTCTCACACACACACACACACACACACACAAACAAACCCTGTCTCCAACAAGAAGGAAGGTGGAGGAGGAGGAGGAGGAGAGAGGAGGAGGATTTGGAATAAAACAAAGAAACAAGGGAAGATTGTGGTGTCTGATTTATATGGGAGAGTTTTGGTGATAAATAGGAAAGCCTCATCCTCACTTTGCCTGCTCTGCCTTCACAGTCTCCTCCTTCCCTCCTGCTGCCCATACAGCCCTTCCTCTTCCCAAGGTTCAGCACGCCATTAGACAAATTGGGCACTGCCTGAAGATTCTCAAGTGTGTGTGTGTGTGTGTGGTTGTGTGTGTGTGTGTGTGTGTGTGTGTGGGGGCTGGGGCTGGCCCTTGTTGAAAAACACAGACAAGTGTATGGCCCAGGGCTCAGGCCCAGTCATGGGAACCGAGGGGTTAGTATGACCATGCAATCATGGGAGTACACCAAACCTATCTGTCTGCCCTTGCAGACCATCCGTTCCCATCTAGCGCAGGAGAGGATCAAGCAAGAGAAGCAGCAAGGACCCCAAACTCTCTCTGAGGACCCAGAAGACTTGGTTGGGCAAGTTTAGAGAGCCGCCTATGGGAGGGTGTGGGGCATTCAGCGACAGAGCTCTGGTTTCCTCTGCTCATCACTATGCCTGCAGATACTTGGGGTTCTTGAGCTCCTGAGCATACTCCTGCCGCCTGCCTGCCTGCCTGCCTGCCTGCCTGCCTGCCTGCCTGCCTGCCTGCCTGCCTGCCCGCCCGGCTGGCTGGCTGCTGTGAACCATGCCCTTAAGAGTGCCTGTTACCTTCCGAAGTCAGGAGAAATTCGAGGGGGGTGGGGGTGGAAGTCTTCTGAAATTAGTTAGGGATGGGATGGCTGTCAGCTTCTTGTGGGTGGGGGGGACCGTGAACACCCAAAAGACGAGAGACAAGACACATAGGAGTAAACAGAAACAGGCTATATTCCATGTTAGCATTGTAGAGGAGCCTCCTATTTAACACGGGGAAACAAAACAAATCCTTTTCAATCAAAAAACCTGTCCTCTGCGAGGGGGAAGGGAGAGGAAACAAGGAGGACCCAAAGAGCGACATAGATCCTCCACCCAACACTCACCCCCCCACACACACACACACACACACACCTGAGAAGTGGAAAGGGACAAGATCTCAGTAAATTGTGAGCACGGGGGGGGGAGTTGATGGGGGTGGGAGCCGGGTGTACATGAGGGAGGGATCCAGGAAGTTCGACTTGGTGGAAGAACAGAGTCATTATGGGATGAAGCGAGGAAATCTGACAATACGGAAATTCCCAGGGATCCACAAGCATGCAACCCCCTCCCCCCAATTGAGAGTCTAAGTGACAGTGGAGAGGACTACCAAAATACCCTTTTCCCAAGAAGGAGATTGATGACTAGGGGAAAGTGTTTCCATCCCTAGTACACGAACGAATGGGAGGGCATTGGGAGCCCATCTAGGCAGGATACCTTCTCAGCCCAGATAGGGCTTGGGGTTGGGGGGAAGAAGTGATGTTGGTGGGTTTGGTGGGTGGTGGTGGTGTAGACTGTTGGGATAAATAAAGCCTAGGGTCCTCCCCTCAAATGATGTGTTGGCTTTGATGATTCCCACCCCCCCCCTCCATCACCCCCAACCCCGTGGGATCCCTGCACCAACATCTCTAGCCTTTTCCTTCCTAATTTTTGAACGGTGGCATTTCCACTTGATTTGTGTTTCATTTATTTATTTATAATTTTTTTTCTTTTTTATTTGTGCTCTAGTCCCTCCTATCCTTCCTTCCTTCCTTCCTTCCTTCCTTCCTTTTTTTTTTTTTTTTTTTTTTTTTTGGTAAAAGGAGGGCAATCAGGGAGTTACAAATTCCTCAAACCACTGAGTTTTCTTCCTGTGTGCTAGGGTTTGGTTTTGTAGTGTTTTCATTTTCTGGAGGGAATCTCTCTATCGATTTTTTTTTTCCTTTTTTTCTTTTTTCTTTCTTTCTTTCTTTCTTTCTTTTTTTTTTTTTTTTTCCGGTGCCTTGCACAAATGCAGTGATGGATTAATGAATGAGCTGTTGGATATCCAGTACCATGGGGCCTTGATGTCCATATCTGTCCTATGAGGGCATCTGGCAGGAGTGTGTGTGTGTGTGTGTGTGTGTGTGTGTGTGTGTGTGTGTGTGTGTGTCCCCATGATCCAGTGCCTACACTTTTTTTTTCTGATAAATATACCTGGGGTTACAGAAGTTAGAGTAAGCCAATTGTGATAGTCCAGGACTTTAATCTCTGCAGAGGCAGCTGGACTCCCTGTGTTCCGATTTGGGATGGCACACAGAAAGAAATCCCGGACAGTAACTTTTTCCTACACATTGAGAAACACTGTCTCAACTAAACTATAAATGACACCTTTTTTTTTTTTTTTTTTTTTTTTTTTTTTTGAAACACGGAGAGTTACTTCTTTCCCCTCCTAATTCAGATACCCAGCACTGCTGCACTGCTGCCTGTTTTGTTTTGTTTTGTTTTTGCTTGTTTGTTTGCTTGCTTGCTTGTTTGATTGATTTCAAGTTAATTACAGTATGTTCATGACTTCCCCTGTAATTTTTGTTGTTATTGTTGTTGTTTAATTTTGTTTTATTTTTTGAGAGGCAGGGAAGGTCTGTCTGAATCATCCTGGCTGTCCTAGAGCTAGTTACAATGATCAGGCTGACCTAGAACTCAGGGGAATCAGCCTGCCTCTCCTGGGATTAAAAACATATATCACCACCTGCCAGATAACTTAACATCTCTCTCTCTCTCTCTCTCTCTCTCTCTCTCTCTCTCTCTCTCTCCTCCCTCCCTCCCTCTCTCCTCTGCTCCCCTTCTGCCTGGTGAACCTGCCCCTCCACTTTCTTTCTCAAACACACACTATTTGTTGTTTGTTATTTTAGCCCTGCCAGCCTATCTTGGAAACATAACTTGCTTAGAACAGGCTGGCCTGCAACTCACTTGTGTGTGCCTGGGGTTAAAGGTTAAGTGTCAGCAGGCCCAGGCCCAGAACCTGGCATTCTCTTGGATGAAAATCCATACTTGTTGAACTGTGGACAGACAGATGGAGGAATGGGACTCAGGCACGCACGCACGCACGCACGCACGCACGCACGCACGCACGCACGCACGCACGCACGCACTCCAGGCTAGGGGAAGCACTGTAGTGAGGAAGGTCCTGACAATAAGGATGGGAATGAGTGACTATTAAACTGTTGTATTCTACCAAACTGTTCAAAATAAATAAAACGATCCATTTAATGTTTTTCCTTCTGTTTGCTTGTAGACCGGTCTGGCCTCGATCTCAGAGAACTCAGGTCCAGGAGATGGACACGATCTGAGGTTCGTGGGAAATGTGCTGCCTGCCTGCCTGCCTGCCTGCCTGCCTGCAGCATTTTATGGAGAAGAGATGACACACCTTTTAGTCTGTACAGTTCCACATAGCTTGGGAGCTAGCTGGGGTGTGGCTTTGAGAGCTGGAGTTGAGGAATCTATGGTGGACCTTCACAAGAGGCACCAGTCAGTCATATGTTAATGGAAGGCGGCAGGTTCCTCCCAAGGGAATGAATGGAGGCCATTATCCAAATGCCTGACCTCCTTGTGAACAGGACTACACTTAATTTCTTGCCCTTCCTCTGTGGGTCTGCCTGTTCCCCTTATCCCCCCCCCAAAAGGGAAGGTTCTGACGCCTTCGCCTTACTCTTCCCAGGGCGCTTCTTAAGTTCAGGTTTTAGGAGAGAAGGACAGACAGAGAAGCAGCACATCCCCTGTAGAGGTACACGTCCCAGCAGGGGATGGATGTAAGGAGTAGGTGAGACAAGGACATAAGCCAGGCCGCGGTAGTCATCAGGAAAATCTTGCTGCCTCATTGACTAGCAGGCCAGCCAGAGAGCATTTTTACTGATACAAAAAATTTACTGAGTGGGGACATGTGGATTTTGTTCCAAAAACATAGATCGTGACTTTTGTTTGTTTGTTTGCTTGTTTGTTTAATCACCCACCACACACACACACACACACACACACACACACACACACACACACACACACACACACACACACACACACACACACACAGGTATTTAACACTTTCTGTTATTCCTTAATAAACTGGAACACAACAGAGTTATCGTTTCAAAGTCATTTCATTTTCCTTCAAGTTTTGACGTCGTTGATCAACAGTTTTCCTTCATAACTGCGTTTACTCATCAACCTCATAACCACAGTTTTAAGAATCTAGAAGCATATAATGGCCTGTTGTCAGTCCGGTAGCTTTGGTGGGTACAAGGAGGACACTAGATCAGAACAATCGATCTTCAAGCCGTCCGGAGCGTACTACCATGTCCCAAGCTGTGTATTATTGGTAAACTGTTAATGGTCAGGGTGTCTGAGAAATCTCCTCGGGACAATTCTGCTGCTGCTGCTGCTGCTGCTGCTGCTGCTGCTGCTGCTGCTGCTGCTGCTGCTGCTGCTGCTGCTGCTGCTGCTGCTATTCAGATTCTGGCATAATACAACGTTCGCATTTTATATCCTTATAGAATACTTTTATCCTCATCTTTCTACATCATTTCTTGCCCATCAGTATAAGTCTCTGTGTAGGTAGGACAGAGGTCATTTCAGCTGATCTAATTTTATTTCTGTGAGAAGAAAAGAGGCATGTGATCTGAACTGTGGATGACGCCTCTAGCTCACTGGATCTTTTTTAACCACTTATGAATTTCTGTTTGTCTTGAGTATCTTGAGATTCCCTCACCTGGGACAGAATTGCACACTAGCTAGCTAGCTGAGAGTGTTTGGATATGCAGAAAAGGAAATCTTACAGTCACAAAGTTGGGCTGTGTTGTTATTTTATTTGTTTATCTGTCTGTCTATCTATTTATTTACTTGTTATCTGTCTGTCTGTCTGTCTGTCTGTCTGTCTGTCTGTCTGTCTATCTAACTACCTACCTACCTATCTATTCCCAGACAAGGCTTCTCTGTGGCTTTGGTGACTGTCCTGGAAGTAGCTCTTGTAGACCTGGCTGGCTGGTCTGGTCTTGAACTCACCGAGATCCACCTGCCTCTGCCTCCCAAGTGCTGAGACTTAAGGCATGCTTCACCTCCGCCCCGCCCGGCTCAGTGTCTACTCTTTAGTTGAAACTTTCAAAGGAAAGCGATCGTGTACTCCTTCAGAGGTTTGGTTCAATAAAGCATTGGGAAATGGCACCATCCTTGCTTTAATGTTTACTTTCTATGAAATCTAAAACAAACAAAGCAGATCTGATGGACGGGGTTCTTATTGACATCATTTACAGATGTCCCAATAGAATTGTCTGCCCTCCTTCCTTCTCTGGCTTTAAAACAGGAGTCTAATGTCTCTGTGAATATTTACCATTAAGTCATGCAAAGGTTTGCTGCTTGAGGCCTGCCTGCCTGCCTGCCTGCCTGCCTGCAGCCCTCAACCTCTCTGACTGATCTTGGGACACCCTTCCAGCAATAGAATTATCTCACATAACGATTTAGACCAGGCGGGCTGGTGTCGAACTCACAGAGATCTGCCTGCCTCGGATTCCCTAGTGCTGAGATTAAAGGCGTGTGCCACCACCACCACCACCACCACCACCCAGCTAGTTTTTTTGTTTTGTTTTTTTTTTTTTTTTGTTTTGTTTTTTTTTGTTTTTTTTTTTTTTTTTTTTTTTTTTTTTTTTTTTTTTGTTGTTGTTGTTTTGTTTTGTTTTTGAGACAGGGTTTCTCTGTATCTTTGGAGCCTGTCCTGGAGTTCACTCAGGAGAGCAGGCTGGCCTCAAACTCACAGAGACTCTGCCTCCCTAGTGAACACTGAGATGAAAGGCGTGTGTGTGTGTGTGTGGGGGGGGTGGGGGGGGGGGGGTGGGGTGGTGGGGTGGTGGTGGTGGTGGGGGGTTGGGGGAGTGAGGGAGGGTGGGTGTGGTGGGGATGACTTTTTTTTCTCCCTTTTCTTCTATCTTCTGTGTTTTTTTTATCTTCCTTCCTTCCTTCCTTCCTTTTTTTTTTTTTTTTTTTCTCCCTACATTGTATTCTGATGCCCACAACTCCTTCCACTCACCCAGCCATACCACCATGGGTGGGTTATCAACTGGAGATTACTTTCGGGTTAGGGACTGCAGGCTTCTATACATTGCCCCTCTCAGCAATGTTGCTCGTGTCTGTGCAGACAGGTCCTACTTTTTGGTTCATTTTGTTGGCACACACTTTACTGCTCACCTGGAGGGAGGCAGCTGGCTTGTCTTTGAAGGTAGTACTGTGCAAAACTTCCTTCATTAAGGGAAGCTGAATCCAAACTACACGGAAGGGACAATGTATTTTATGTCATTAGGATTGCATTTTTTTTTTATTTTTATTTTTTAAATTTTGGTTTGTTTTTGTTGTTTGTTTGTTTTCTTCAGCCTTTAGCGAAAGCTGAGTAATTCCACCGGTAAGATAGTTCAACATAAAATAGGTCAATTCAAGGGCTCTGGTTTCCTCTGTTCACCATACCACCCAGCAGAGATTTGGGTTCTTAGGCTCCTGGGTCCAACACCCCTCCCACCCCACTCCCCCACCCCACCCCACTCCCCGTGGGATGGTGCCACACACACACACACACACACACACACACACACAGATGTATATGTATATGCATATATATATATATACATATATATATCTTCTTTCATTTTCTTTTTTTTTTTTTTTTTTTTTTTCTTTCTTCCTCTTACCTACCTACTCCAGAGCAGAAGTTAACCCTGTATGGTATTTTTGTTTTCATGTAGGAGTGTAATATGCTGTCTCAAACAGGAGAGTATCCTCATGATTCTGTGTTTTAGGATATTGAAAAGTATGTTACATGCTTACTCCATCTTGGCAGGCAGATCTCTGTGAGCTTGAGGCCAGTCTGGTCTACAGAGCTAGTTCCAAAGCAATACAGAGAAACCCTGTCTCAGTATAGAATACTACTACTAATACTAATACTAATACTAATACTAGTACTAGTAATAGTAATAAATGAGAGAGAGAGAGAGAGAGAGAGAGAGAGAGAGAGAGAGAGAGAAATTAAAGACAGACAGCTATAAATCTTTAAACATTTCTGGAGTCACAGACATAAAAGGAAGCTGGGTGTGATAGAGCATAGTGTCTGGCCAACAGCAAACACAAAAGTGCAAACAAGCAGTAAAATGCCTTTGAAAGGAGACTTAACTGGCACAGAACTGCTATGGCCACCTCCCTCCCTCCCTCCCTCCCTCCCTCCCTCCCTCCCTCCCTCCCTCCCTCCCTCCCTCCCTCCCTCTCATGGAGTCTCACATCCCTTAAGTGTACCAGTACCTAGCTGCTGGTCCTTTCTCCCTGATGCTCTCCTCTTCCTCTTCCTCTCCCTCCTCCTCCTCCTCCTCCTCCTCCTCCTCCTCCTCCTCTCCTCCTCCTCCTCCTCCTCCTCCTCCTCCTCCTCCTCCTCCCTCCTCCTCCTCCTCCTCCTTCTCCTTCCCTTACTTCTTGTTTTTATTTTTCAACACATGTTTTCTGTGTGTAGCTAGCCCTTGTAGACCAGGCTGATCATTGAGTCAGAGACCCCCTCTCCCCCTCCATTGCCTCCAGGGTGCAGACATTAAAGGCTTGTGCCAAAACTCCCTGCTCAAGACTGCTCTTTCCCTACTGTTGCTTTTTGTTTCTCTGTGTAGCCTCGGCTGTCCTGAACTCGCTCTGTAGTCCAGGCTGGCCTTCTAGTCATAGAGATCCCCAGTGCTGGGAATAAAGGTGTGAGCTATAACCCACCAGTCAGTCTACCTGATTTTTAAATTTCTACCGCAGGTATCCTTTCTGTAGCCTTTTATTTTTATGTATTTATGTACGTATTTATTTATTTTTTCTTTTTAAATCTAGGTTAACTCAATTTTGTGTGTGTGTGTGTGTGTGTGTGTGTGTGTGTGTGTGTGTGTGTGTGATTTCTGGTTTGTTTGAGACACGATTTCTCTATGTAGTGCTGGAGTGAGTCCTGGCTGTTTTAAATGTCAAATACTTACTGACAGCGGTACTGGTTTTTACTTTTTGTCCCTAAATTAAAAAAAATATGTAAGTAAGTAATTAAGAAAATAAATAAATAAATATAAATAAATAAAGAAAACTTCAGGTGTTGGGTCAAGAAAGCTGAGCTAGTCTAGCAGTGTGTACATACACAGAACAAAGCAAATTTTTGGGATTTGGGGCAGCATGAGAAGAAACTGGTACACCCATTACAAAGTGAGCTAGTCTCTCTCTCTCTTTCTTTATTCCTCCCTCCCTCCCACCTTTCTTTTTTTAAATAAATAAAGTAAAAAGGGACATGAATGGCATGGGGTGTCTTTTTGGTCTTTTCCTGCAGTATGAAAGATAGAGGTGCCCACTCTCTCATTAATACACTTGGGTGAAGGCACACACACACACACACACACACACACACACACACACACACACACATACTCGTGCGTGGGTGTGGACACAGGGAAGAAAGACATTGGAAGTATTGGACCCAGAGAGGTAGAATTTCTAGATTTTCCAGAAACCACATGGTGGGATCTAATGAACTCTTCTGGTGAAAAGGCCTAAGTGCTTATAGAGCACTCATTCGTAAAGTAAATGGAAGGTTTTTTTTTTTTTTTTTTTTTTTTTTTGTTTTGTTTTGTTTTGTTTTGTTTTGTTTTTGCTTTTTAATTTTTACTTTGTAATAATTATTTGGTTTTTCAAAAGACAGGTTTTTTTCCGTAGCTTTGTTTTGTTTGTTTGTGTTTTTTTTTTTTGGGGGGGGGGGAGGGGACAGGGTTTCTGTGTGTAACCTGCTCATCTCGTCCGGCAACTAGCTCTGTAGTTCAATGTCACCATTACCATTCCTTGACCTAACTAGAGGCAGAAAAACAGTGAAAGTGAAGGGTGAGACCCAGGCTCCACCCAAATTACTTAGATATGCTTATTGCTCACCATTCTGCTTACTGTTGTTGGAGGTGGGGAAGCTTTCATCGCTGATTTGAATTTAGTAATTTCAAGTTTCTGAGGTCTTTCATTCTTTCTTTTTTCTTTCTTTCTTTCTTTTTTTTTTTTTTTTTTTTTGCTTAGGCCATGCACCAGTTGAGACAAAGACTGAGGCTTTCTTCCTAAGCAGCCTGGTGAAAGGGGGAGGGGGCGTGTAACTTTGCTAAACCGGAGGATCCAAGAAGCCAACCGAGGAGAGTGGGGGGAGGGGACAGGGCACAAGACAACTCTTTCTTTCTTTCTTCCTTTCTTTCTTTCTTTTTAGGCGGCGGCGGCGGCGTGGGGGGGAGGGGGTTGGTGATTGTTTTCCTTTTTTTTTTTTTTCCTCGCTTTCACACAACTCCTTCTAGATCCATCTCCACCCACCCAGCCAAACACACGTGGCTGTGGCCTGCCCTTAGGCTGTGGTTTGTAGACTCAGTAAGACTCTTGTTGGAGAAAAAAAATAACATTTCCTTCTAAAGAGGTTATCAACTGGAGATAACTTCTGGGTTAGGGTTATTGACTAGAAGCGTCTGTGTATTGAACCTCTCAGCACTGGTACCTCATCTTGCTTAGATCTGTGCAGGAAGGCCCTACCTAGTTTTTGGTTTGTTTGTTTGTCTTAACCTGGCACAGGACTGACTGACTGACTGACTGACTGACTGACTGACTGACTGACAGAGGGAGTCAGCTGGCTTGTCTTTGAAGACAGTACTGTGTATAATTTTCTTCATAAAGAAAAGTTGAATCCAAACTACACAGGACGGACAATGTAGCAAATTAGGATTGCATGATTTTTGTTTGTTTGTTTGTTTTGGTTTTGTGTTTTTGTGGTTTGTCTTGCTTTGTTGGTTTGTTTTCTTTCCTTGGCCTTTTGGGCCCATCCTGTAATGTTAGCAAGATTTGGGTAAAGTAAAAAATTGGAAAGTTTCAAGGGGTTTAGCTCTCATTTACAGAACAGCTGTAATTGAAGAATTGTATTATAATTGGGGCTCCCATCCCTCTTCCTAACCCCCCCCTCTCTCTCTCTCTCTCTCTCTCTCTCTCTCTCTCTCTCTCTCTCCACACACACACACACACACACACACACACACACACACACACCCCTAACCCTAACCCTGAATAGATAAAATAAAAGGGACATGAATGGCACAGGGCTTCCATGACTAGAACCACAGGCACACAGGGTTTGGATGCCACCTGCCCACACTCCATGCTGCAGTATCATACAGGTGCCCACTCTCCCACCAGTGCCCACACAAGCACATGGGCACAGGAAAATGATTAAAGAATCAGACCCAAAGAAGTGGGATTTCTCAATTTTCCAGAAGCCACATGGTGGGATGCAGTGCCTTCTTCTGGTGAAAAGTCATACTTGCAGTTAGAGCACTCACTCGCTCATAAAATAAATACATGAGTTTGTTGTTGTTGTTTTTTTGTTTGTTTGTTTGTTTTTGTTTTTCCTTGCTTGTCGTTGTTGTGGTTGTTGTTTCATACTTTCTATCTTTTAATAATTATTTTTTTCTTCAAAAGACAGGGCTTTCTCTCAAAAATATTTTTCTGTTTTTCTTTTCTTTCTTTTTTTTTTTCTTTTTCTTTTTCTTTCTTTTTTTTTTTTTTTTTTTTTTTTTTTTTTTTTGTTTGTTTGTTTGTTCATTTGTAACCTCTTTAGCTTGTCCTGGAACTAGTTCAGTAGACCAGGTTATACTGGAACTCAATGAGATGAGCCTGCTTCTGCGCCCACCTCTCCCCCTCCCCACAGTGAGCACTGAGATGGAAGGCATGTGGACACCATGGGCTGGTTTCATTTTTTTTGTTCTTTCTATCATTTTTTTTTTTTTTGTTTTTAATTTCCTACATTGTATTCTGACCACAGTTTCCCTTCCCACAACTCCTTCCACCCTCCCAGCCATACCACCCTAGGTGGGGCCTGCCCCTTAGCTGTGGTTTATATACTCAGTAAGACTCTTGTTGGGGGAAAAAAACAAAAAAAACAAAAAAAAAACAAAAAACAAAAAAAAAAACAAAAACAAATATATATATATAAATATATATATATATATATAATGTGTCACATTAGGATTGCATGAGTTTTTGTTTGTTTGTTTTCCTTTGTTTGTGTTATTGCCTTTGAACCCATCCTGTACTTTGAGCAAGAACTAGGTAATTGCACAGGTAAGATAAAAGCTAAAAATAGGGAAATTCAAAGGGTTACAGCTGTCATTTATAGATCACCTCGATTTGAAGACTTGTCTTACAATTGAGTCTCTCTCTCTCTCTCTCTCTCTCTCTCTCTCTCTCTCTTTCTCTTACTTCTTCCTTCATTCTTTCCTTTTCCTGGTATTGTTATAAACAGTAAACTGCTTTGGGGTGTAAGCTTAAGTAATCTCTAGGTCAAGCAGAGTGGAGTGAGTAGGAAGGACCCACCAACCTAACCTATCTCAAATACTAGCCTAAACAATAAAAATGGATATCAGTTGATCTTACCTTAAGGTTTCCAAAATCCCCACTAAATATATACTGTTTTCATATGTTATAGTCTAAAACAAGTACTTGTGATTTTTCTTTTTACTTAAAGGGTTAGTGCTTACTCTCTAAGTTTGAGTCCCTAGCATGTAGGGTTAGTAAGCACTGAGGGGAAAAAAAAAAAGGGGAGAGAGAGAGAGAGAGAGAGAGAGAGAGAGAGAGAGAGAGAGAAAGATGTTAAGAATTCAGAGGGTGATGGATCCCATTGGGTCATTTCCTTTGTGTGTGAACTCCAAAAAATAGAACATCAAGAAATAAATAAATTGAGATGGGTTTGAGGTGGTGGATGCACTGAGTTCCAGGACAGGTTCCAAATCTACCGAGAAAGCCTGTCTCTGAAAAGGAAACCAATTCTGTGTTTTAGGTTCTGGCCCTTTAGAGGCTAGGAAACAGAACAAAGAGGATCTAGAAAAGTATGTCACCACATGCTTACTTCCTTCTTGGTGAGGTCACTGGCCAACACGCACGCACGCACGCACGCACGCACGCACGCACGCACGCACGCACGCACGCACGCCCGCTCGCCCAGAAACACATGATTAAGAGTTGAAATTAAATAGTTTTCTTTTCATGTAAGAGTGTGATGTGCTGTCTCAGTCATGAGAACCTCATCACAATTCTGTGTTTTAGGTTCTGGCCCTTTAGAGGCTAGGAAACAGAACAAGAGGATCTTGAAAAGTATGTCACATGCTTACTTCCATCTTGGTGAGGTCACTGGCCAGCAGGCAGGCACGCACGCCCAGAAACACATGAATAAGAGTTGAAATTAAATTTAATGTAGAATAAAGTAAGTGACAGAAAGCCAGGGCTGGGCGTTGATGGCACATACCTGTAATCCCAGCACTTGGGAGGCCGAGGCAGGTGGATCTCTTGAGTTTGAGGCCATCCTGGTCTACAGCACTAGTTCCAGGACACGCTCCAAAGCAATAATGAAAAGCCCTGTCTCAGAATAAATGATAATAATAATAATAAATAAATAAAATAATGGAAAAAGAAATTAAAAGCAGACAGAGAAAGAACAACAAAACAACAAAACGCTCCGGAGTCATGGAAATAAAAGGAAGCTGGGTGTGATAATGCATATAGTCTGACCGACAGCAAACACAAAAGTGCAAACAAGCGGTAAAATGTCTTTAAAAGGAGACTAGCTTAACTGAATTTTTTTTTTTTTTTTCTGGTTTGTTTGAGACAAGATTTCTGTATGTAGTGCTGGAGTGAGTCCTGGCTGTCTTTCATGTCAAATACTTACTTACAGCGGTACTGGTTTTTTTTTTTTTTTTTTTTTTTTTTTTTGTCCCTAAACAAAGAACAAATACATAAAGTCAAACATGAAAAAAGAACTATAGGGATCATCAAGAGATGGGAAAAACTGTGGCACTGCTGTTGTCAGTAAGAAAAGCAGGGCATAGAGGGAATGACACCATGAAATAGGATTCAAGCAGAGAGTTGTTTTATTTATTCATTTATTGTTTTAATTAGGGAAGGGATCATAAAAATGGGAAAGAGATGGGAAAGGGGGGACACCAGCCTCTTGTAGACATGAGAAGGAAAGGAAAGAGGAGAGAGAGAGAAGGATGGGAGATAGGCAGGACCCTTTTAAAAGGAAACATAGTGAATTGCTCTTAGAGGTTAAGGTTGAGCTCCTATCCTGTCAGAACACCAAGTACAGGCCAGTACAGATGCCTGAATACTAACACCAGCAGCTAGCTACCTTGTCTCATATACTTGAGACAGGGTCTCTCTTGCATAGCCCTGGAAATCAGAAAAATGAAATGTAAACCCGTACGTTTCTCTTCTCTTCATGCATGTGCGTGTGTGTGCACGGCGTCTCTCTCTCTCTCTCTCTCTCTCTCTCTCTCTCTCTCTCTCTCTCTGTGTGTGTGTGTGTGTGTGTGTGGGTGGGTGGGTGGGTGCACGCTCATAGCTCAGCACCTACACTATTTTTATGCTAAACATTCCTGGGGTTAAAAAATAAAAGGAAGCAGGGGCAGCTGGATCTCTGACTTCACATTTCCTCTGGTTTTTGTTGAGACAGGGTCTATTTTGTATTGTCCTGGCTCTCCTGGAACTAGCTCTGTAGATCAGGCTGGCCTCCAAGTCAGAGATCAGACTGCCCCTGCCTCCTGAGTACTACCACAACAGCTTGGCTAATTTCGTCATCTTTCACCTTTCGTATTTATTACCTGTCTGTCTGTCTTTAGTCATTCATTCATTCATTCACTCATTCATTCATCCATTCATGCCATTGATATTGGGTCATTTCTGGTGGAAGGTGAGGGTAGGATGAGAAGAAGCCTTGGAGCTGAGGGCAAATCTGTCAGGCTTTCTTTCTTTCTTTCTTTCTTTCTTTCTTTCTTTCTTTCTTTCTTTCTTCCTTCCTTCCTTCCTTCCTTCCTTTCTTTCTTTCTTTCGTTCTTTCTTTCTTCATAGTTTCTCTGTGTAGCCATGTCTGTCTTAGAGAGAACGATGTAACCCAGGTGGACCAACCATTCTCAGGTTCCAGAATTCTGGGAACACAGGCCTGAGTGTCCATCTGTGGCTAAAAGTTGGGAATTTCTCTGTGTAGGTTGGGAGCCTGAAACGCATTTCATTTCATTTTTTTTTTTTTTTTTTTTTTTTAAAAAGATCGGGCTGGCCTCAAAGTCAAAGCGGATCTATCTGTCTCTCTGTCTCTGTCTTTGCCTCTGGATTGCTGGATTAAAGGCGTGTGCCGCCGCCGCCACCACCCAGCTCCACTGGAATACTTAGATTTCCAAATGTCTTACATTCCAGTTAAACTGTTGGAGGTATGGAACCCTTCATTACATTATTGGTTTTAGTTCATTCATTCATTTTCACGTTTGTGAGTGGGGGGGGGGGGATGAAATTTACATGGTTTACTACATATTTTAACTTGCTTCTTCTTCTTCTTCTTCTTCTTCTTCTTCTTCTTCTTCTTCTTAAGAGACGGTCTGTGTTCTGTGTCTTTATCTGTGCCCCACCCCAAAACATGGCCCAGGGCTTGTTTCTGAGTACTGCTATGAATGAAAGCAGTGAGCTACTCTTCAAAGTATTTTGCCTGTACTGATGTGGTTGCTGTTACTATATAACACATAGCACAAACAGGGAGAGTCATGCATGAGAATCCAGGCCTGTCAAAGAGTAAAGAAGACTTCCCTGGCAGTGGGGCTTTACAAAGACTGGGGCTGCGTCTCTTATGTCTCTTATGTGTGTAGTTGTGAATCTATTGTGAATTTTTAAACAGCTGGACTGTGAGCAGTTGTTAGTCCTTTGGTCTCTCTCTAGCTTGGCAGTTTATTTATTTATTTACTTATGTATTTATTTTGTTGCTGTTGTTTACTTTATTTAGTGTGGGCCTCTCATCTGCCTGCCTGCCTGCCTACCTGCCTACCTGCCTCACTGCATGCATGCTCACAGTTTCACTGTGGAAGGTTTCCCATTTAGAGTTTGTTGATTTTGTGCAGGGAGATATAGATTTCAGGTTTTCAAGACAAGTTTTCTCTGTGTAACCTTGGCTGTCCTGAAACTCAGTCTGTAATTCACAGAGCTCTCCCTCACACAGGCTCCTGAGTGCTGGCATTGAAAGCATACATCATCACCACCACCCAGTAATTAATTTTACCTTTCAAATCTATGTATGCATGTACGTACCTGCGCGCGCGCGTGCGTGCGTGCGTGCGTGCCTGTCTGTCTGTCTGTCTGTCTGTCTGTCTATCTATCTATCTATCTATCTATCTTTACTTACTTATTTTTCTGTTATGTCTGCCCACACAGAGAATCCAAATCCTCTGGCCTCACTACACAATCAAAGTCAATTAAAGTTAAAATAATTAACCTGCCATTAATAAAGAAAAACAGCCAAAATGAATGAATGAATGAATGAATTAATTAATAAAAAGCAAAGGGAACCAGGCCTGGGCATGGGATGAAGCTTCAGGTGTTGGGTTGGAAAGTTGAGCTAGACTAACAAAGCAGTGTGGGCATACACACAGAAAGAACAAAGCAAGTTCTAGAGGGTGTTGGGACTTGGGACAGCATAAGAAGGCAGAAGACTGATGGTTAAGTGAGTCTTTTTCTTTCTTTCTTTCTTCCTTCCTTCCTTCCTTCCTTCCTTCCTTCCTTTCTTTCTTTCCTTCTTCCTCCCATCTCCTTATTATTATTATTATTATTATTATTATTATTATTGTTGTTGTTGTTATTAAAAGGGATATAAATGCCAGACTCACAGGCACACAGCACAATCTCAGTGCTGCTGGGATTGAAGGCCTGTGCCAGAAAGAAAGACCCAGCCTGTACTTCTGTACATTTTTTGTCTCCCTTTCCCTTGAGCAAGTATTAAAATGCCGATAAAGGTAGACTTGAATGGCACAGGAATGCCATCGCCGCCTACCTCCCTCTCAGGAGGAGTCTCACATCCCTTGATTATGGCAACCCCCCACACCCCACACAGTCAGGTTTGTAACCGATCGACCGGCCAGTGACATTCTTTGGGCCGAGCCTCCCTCTCAGAGAGCGATTCGCCTCTTTTCTTAGCTTCCAGTCATACTTTCGTTTTCGTGGGCTGAGCTGAGGGGGTCGGCCCGAGTCCAGCCGGAGTTCTACTATGTTCCGGCGTGCTAAGAGTCCCTTTCTCCTTGCTTTTCCTTTTGGCTTTCTCCTTTTACATTCTGCTTTCGCTTTCGTCGGCTGGAAGGGCCGGCCCGAGTTCAGGTCGCGTTCGCCAAGTCCCGGAATGACAACTAATGGCCAGTGTTTGTGCCACTCGTGGTGAGGGGGTGAGTACCGTTTTCCCTTTTGTCGTGCCTTTGTGTCGTGTCTCTCCCTCCCCACCTCCCCCCCCCAACCCCCGCCCGCTGGTCCCGAGCATGACCATGGGAGGATCCTCTGGAGCGGAGGGAGAGGAGAGCCCCGGCGGCGGCGGGCGGAGTGCGGGAGACGCCTGAGCGATCGGATCGAGACGGTTGTCGGGCGACACCTAGCGGTGGCAATTTTCTGCGACGCGCCCGGTTCTCGGATTCTCGCTGACAAGGGCGGTGAATCGCCTGCCTTCAGGCGGCCAGAGTGACGAGAGTCCGGGCGAACTGGCGGATGTGTCCCGGAGGCGGTGTCGTGGTTTGGGAACGGTCCCTGTGCAGGATATTGCACCGGTAGACTTAAGTGCTGGTGTCGTGTTTGCTCTGTGTGCTACATGGGCCAAATGGAGCAGGGGCAGGGGCGGTGTGAGCTGGTCGACCAGAAGGCTTTTTTTAAGTCTTTCACGGACCCCCCTCAGTCCCAGGCGGCGGGTGGCCGCATTGCTAAGGCGAGAGGAGGCGCCGTTCCCGGCTTCACGGCCGGCCCGGCCCGGGCTCTCTGAGGCCCCGGAGCCTTTCCTCTCCACCCACCCCCCCATGCCTCGTCTGAGGGAGCCCTCCGGGCCCCCGACGGCGCTTCTGGGCATCCCGAGGCCGAGAGGAGGCGCCGTTCCCGGCTTCACGGCCGGCGCGGCCCGGGCTCTCTGAGGCCCCGGAGCCTTTCCTCTCCCCCCCCCCCATGCCTCATCTGAGGGAGCCCTCCGGGCCCCCGACGGGCGCTTCTGGGCGACCCGAGGCCGAGAGGAGGCGCCGTTCCCGGCCTCACGACCTACTAGTTCACGGTTCCTTGTAGCGTCTAACTTTCTCCATGTGTTCTCCCATCCAGGGCTCCTGGTGTCGGGGGTCCTTGTCCGTGAGGGTGCCCTGTGTCCCCCTCTTGTCTGCATGTCCACCTCGCTCTTGGGGCTCTCACGGTTATGAGGTCGACCAGTTGTTCCTTTGATGTTCGGTTCTCTTGCTCAATGGGACAATTTTTGGGACATTTCGCCCGTCATCACTTCCATAATTCCCGCGTGGTCTGTGAATTGATCACGGCCGCAGCTGTTCTCATAATCCAGTTTTGCAACCTGTTTCTATTGTACCTGCAGATAGGTGCTGACACGCTGTCTTTCGACTGGGTGACATTAAAGGACTGTGTCCTCTCGGTTCTTTCCCTTCCGAGGCTGTTGAGTCCTCCTCCCGTCTTTGCCCGCCTTGGCCTGTGGCCTTGTGGCCTGTGGTGTACCTTGGGGAGGCTGGGCCAGGCGCCGTGCATGCTTGCTGCCCCGGGCTCGCTTGCGCGTGCACCCCCCTCTCCCCGCTTTTTGGGTGTTGGCGGTTTGGACGGGACCGGCCGGCCTTCTTCGCGTGTCAGGCATACCCGCTTCGCAGTCGTCACCCGTACTTTTTTTTTTTCCTCCACCATACTCAACCGCTGGAGCTCCCGAGTCTCCTTAGGGGCCAGGCCGTTTCCCGTGGTCCTCTCCGCTTCTGCCGTGCCTCCCGAGTGCACCTTGCCTTCCTTCCCACAGCGCCGTCACTTTTTTTTTTTTTTTGTGTGTGTCCTCCCCTCCCTCAATTGCGAGGGTATAACTCTCGGGCTTCTTTTGTTCTTGTTTCCGTTCCTGCTCGAGTTCGCCGGTGCTCGTTTTCTATGCTTGCCCGGCCTGCTTTTTTTTTTTTTTTTTTTTTCCCTCCACAGTTTGGGCGCTTTTTTTTTTTTTTTTTTTTTTTCTCCTTTTTTTTTCTCTCCTCTCCCCGGTGGCAATGCTTTCTCCCGATGCTCGTTCACGCTCGTTCGCTTCTCCCGGCTTGTTCGCTCCAGTTGTCCTCTTTGCGAGGCTCTCTGGCTTTTCTCTAGATCGATGTGGCGCTCTCTACCTTTCTTCGGGCCGGAGCCTAAGCCGCGCCAGGCGAGGGACGGACATTCATGGCGAATGGCGGCCGCTCTTCTCGTTCTGCCAGCGGGCCCCTCGCCTCTCCTCCCCGCCGTACGGTGGTGTGTGGAAGGCAGGGGTGCGGTTATCCGGTCCGAGTCCCGCCTGACCCCCGCACTTGCCGCTGTGGTTCGTGGGGTCCCTGTGACGCGTCATGCGCCCTGCTGCTCTGGCGCGCTTCACCTTGTCCGCTCGGCCCTCCTCTCCGAGCCGGGGAAGGGTTGGCCGTTCTGCCGCGTTGCATGCCCTTCCCGACCGGCGTGTGCGCGTGCCTCGTTCGCCGTCCTCGCGGTGCTCCTGGAGCGTTCCAGGCTGGCTTCCCAAAGGTGCCCGTTTCTGAGCGGCGGTGTCGTTTCCCGCTCCCCGTCGAGCTGCCTCCCGTGTGCTCGGTCTTGCTGCGGTTGCGTGTTTTTGTTCCCGGTTCGCCTTCGACGGGTCCGTGCTGCCCAGATTTTGCGAGGTTGTCTGTCGTTGGAGGGTCGAGAGGGAAGCGGTAAAAGAGGCGCTCTGCTTGCGGCGTTCCACCCCCTCCGAGTGGGTTGGGTCGTGCGCGCGTTGAGTTTGGGGCCTCCGGCCGCCCCTGGCGTGTGGAGAGAGCCCCCAGTCTCTGGGCGAGCGCCCACCACGTATCTGTGCCTTCTCCCGTAGGCTCGTGCGTTGGTTGGTGTCGAGCGGTCGCGGCCGGCCTTTTTTGCTTAAAAGGGTGTCTTTTAAGCCTTTTAATTGACTCCTTCGCCGTTGGCAACAACGGCGTGGGTGGAGAGAGGCCCGGCTGTCGGGGGACCTTTTTCTTTAAATTCTGGGTCCTGGTCTCCCTGTCCGCGAATGCTCGATTGTGTGCCCTAGGAAAGAAAGGTTAAAGGCCTTACCGATACCGCAGGCCCTCCCCTTCTGCTTGCTCGCTCGTCGTCGCTTCTCGCCCCGTTCCGTTCTGTGCACGGTGTTCCCGTGGGCACGTCCGCACGCACGTCGTTCTTGGCCGTCGCGGCCTGGGGGGCTCGTCGGGTCGGGTCCGTACCGCCCTCGGTGAGAAAAGTTGCCTTCTCTAGCGATCTGAGGAAAGGGTGTGCCACGTCCGGGTCGGGTTTCTGGGGGTTCCCTCCCGAGTGGTTCCTCGACTCCGACCGGCTGCTCGCCCCGACCGCTCGATGCGCGTAGCTTTTTGCCCGTTTGCTCTCACTCGCTCGCCTAACGCGGCCCGCGCCTCCTCGCTCCGAGCCTGAGGAGGGATCACGCGGGGCAGAGCTGTCGTCAGTCACGCCGGTGTGTGCTTGGAGCCGTGGGGTTGTTCTCGCGTGGCTGTCGGGGACGGCGGCAAGGACCCGTGTGTACTCCCGAGTGCCACGGTGCTCCCCCGCTTCCCCGGGGGAGGGCCGCCGTGCGGGACGCGGACCGGAAGGGGGAGGTTTGGTGGTGGTGGTGGCGGTGGGCTCCCGGGTCCCACCCGTCGTCTTTCCCTTCCGTCCCGTCGTCCGTGCCCGCCGCGAGCGGGTGGCCCCTCCCGCGCGTCCCCGTCTTTGCCGTTCCCGCGGCGCGGGCATGCTGTTGCGCGTTCGCGCGGGCGCGCGGCTCGTGATGCGCCGTTGTGTGCTTGCCGCCTCGCTCTCCTCCCCCCCACCCCCACCGGCAGCGTTCCCACGGTTGGGGACTACCGGTGACCCTGCGCCCCCGACCCGGGGACTCTTGGGGATCCGGGTCTGGCGGGATCGATTGACCTTCTCTCTCGGGTGCGTGGCCTTTGGGGAAAAGACGGTTGGTCGCGCCCCCGGCGCGTGGCCGGACGTGTGTCGGGGCCCACTCCCGTTCGGGGGCCCTCGGCGGCGGTGGCGGCGTTGGTAGCCTCTCGTGTTGGGTCTTCCCGGGCACCCCGGGAGGTCGTCGTCTTCCGGGCCGGCTCGGCGCCGAGGGCTCGGCGGGACTGCCTCAGGAGTTGATGGGGCGGTGTGATTCCCGTCGCCTGACCTCGCGTTGCTCGGTCGTCCCCCCGGAGCGGTTGGCCCCTCGGTGGTCCTGGGTTGGGCGTTCCCGTCGCCCCTGCGGCCGCCGGCCCTTGTTCCGCTGTGTCGTTCCCCCCTCCCCGTCCGCCGGCGGTTCTCTCCCGGTCGGCTGACCCGGCCGTGCTGCCGGGCCCTCCCCCCTTTCTTGGGGTGGTGGATGCCCGGGCACGCACGCACGCGCCCGGGCGGCCGCCGGTGTCCGGGAGCCGCCCGGCAGGCGGGTGAGAAGTTTGGAGGGCGTCTCGGCTCCGCGGGTCTCGCGGCAGCGCAGCGCGTTCTTTTGGGGGGGGCCTGTGCGTGCGGGGAAGGGCT
>NW_026127048.1:0-142500 GCF_943737965.1 Phodopus roborovskii | reverse complement strand
GTGGGGGTGGGATTGGTGAGTCTAAAAGTAGACATAGACACCGCTCATCATATGCTTTTGTCTTTGGGATATCTGTTTGTTTTGTTTTGTTTTGTTTTCTTTTGTTTTGAGATGGCGGTGGTTTCTCTATGGTGTAGCCTCAGCTGTCCTGGAACTCGCTGTGTTTTCCCAGGCAAACTGGCTGCCCTACATACAAATCACTGGGATACACCTGGCTCGGCAGCAGAGAGAGAGAGAGAGAGAGAGAGAGAGAGAGAGAGAGAGAGAGGGGGGGGGGGGGCGGGGGGCGGGGCAGAGGGAGGGGCTGGGATTAAAGGCGTGCACTATCGCTGCCTGGCAACGCCATTCATATGTTAATGAAAGACCTATCGATTTCCTCCCAAGGGAACGAATGGAGAGACCTTCCTTTATGCAAATGCATCATCTTGGGTGGGGGTGGGGGTAGAACTTTGTAGGGAGCAAGCAGAGGCTTGCTTAGCTTAAGGGCTCTCCTGAAGTGTCCAAAAGAGAAGCTACTGACATCTCAGTCTTCTCCAAGGATGACGAAGGTACCCTTCTGATTTCTCGGGCTCCTCTCTGCATCTGAATTGTAGGCCATCAGGTGTGTCTAGTAGTACATACATCTCTACTAAAGTGCCCTGCCCTGCTCTTGGTGGGTGTCCTTAGGGAGGGCTCCTGGTGTTGGGGATTTTGCCCCCGACTCCCACCCCCACTGCACCAAAGAATTATTTTCTTTAAAGAGCCTAGGCTACCGTCATAGGAGTTTTTGTCCTCTACAAGATTTCACAAAGGGAAATGTCGAGAAACATTAGGTAGGTACTTACGTAGGAAGGAAGGAATGAAACTTTAAAAAATGTGCTGGACAAGTGTGGTCTGTCTGCAATGTTGTCAGGTTGTAACCTTGTCAAATGGCAACGGTCACCAAACGGTGGTCCATGCCACATCCCTTCCTCTTGAACCATATGCCCTCTTTCACTGTATACTCAATAATGTAAACAAATAAAGAAAGAAAGAAAAGATTCCAGTGGTTTATTGACTTTTAATTTCATTGGATCTAGCTACTTCCTCCCTCAATTCCCCAGCCACTTATTGCTGCTCGCTTGCACATGTGGTGTGTGTGTGTGTGTGTGTGTGTGTGTGTGTGTGTGTGTGTGTGTGTTGGTGGTGGTGGTGGGGGGGGGGGGGGGGGGGGGCAAAGTGTACTACATTTATCTGCCTGTCTGCCTATTAGTCTTGTGAACCAAGTGCGAATGTCAGGTGCACCCAGAGGACATGAGGAGGGTGTTGAACTGGAAGAGAGAGCAGCCAGTGATCTTTCTTAACTTGACATCTGTCTGAGGCACGTCTCCAATTGCAAGTTTTCAGTTTTGGACAGGATTTCAGTGGGAATATTTGACAAATCACAGTCTGTGAGGTACCTGTATTCACAAGCTCCCCCACCACACACACCCCAACCCACCCCACACCCAACACACACACACACACACACACACACACACACACACACACACACACCAACCTCCACAGTTTTCCTGCCTGTCAAATAACTGAAAACAAAACAAAATAAAATAAAATAAAAAACAAAATTATAAGATAAATTGGGGAAAAAAAAAAAAAAAAAAAAAACCCTCACAGAAAAAGGACTGTGCTCACCCAGACTCCTGCCAGCTCGACAATCATGCATTTCTCCAAAATTAGGTTTGATTTGCTTTGATTTATTAATTGCCAGACTTTGTGGGCAGAGCAGAGGGGCTCATCTCGGTGCTGAAAATTTTCACTCGTGTTTACTTATCTGACTGTAAATTCCCACTAATTATATCTTTCATCCAAAATAACTACTTGTGATTCTTCTTGTTTCTTTGTTTTCCTGCCTTCCTTAAACTGTGTAGGCTGGAAAAGAACTCAGGAGTGGCAGGATCATGACCCAAAGGTTCAGGCAGGACTCACTCATTCAAACAAAAGAGAATATTAAGAACAACAAAAGGAGACAGACCATCCCAGGTGCCTGGTATCAATACAGGGTTCACTGGGATACAGAGTATTAAACTGGTGCTGCCATTTGGGTTTATCTTCCTTGAGGTTACACATGGTTGGTTGCTTCCATCCTTGCTGGGCCAGCCACACCCTTACAGAAGAATTTAGAACTGTGACCTAGAAAGTGTCTGGAGCATACTGGAGCATAATTTATGCCCCCCCCCCACACATTCTCTCTCTCTCTCTCTCTCTCTCTCTCTCTCTCTCTCTCACACACACACACACACACACACAAACCCTGTCTCCAATCAAGAAGGAAGTAGTGGAGGAGGAGGAGGAGGAGGAGGAGGAGGAGGAGGATTTGGAATAAAACAAAGAAACAAGGGAAGATTGTGGTGTCTGATTTATAAGGGAGAGTTTTGGTGGGATAAATAGGAAAGCCTCATCCTCACTTTGCCTGCTCTGCCTTCACAGTCTCCTCCTTCCTCCTGCTGCCCATACAGCCCTCTTCCTCTTCCCAAGGTTCAGCACGCCATTAGACAAATTGGGCACTGCCTGAAGATTCTCAAGTGTGTGTGTGTGGGGGGGGGGGGGGCCGCTGGCCCTTGTTGAAAAACACAGACAAGTGTATGGCCCAGGCTCAGGCCCAGTCATGGGAACCGAGGGGTTAGTATGACCATGCAATCATGGGAGTACACCAAACCTATCTGTCTGCCCTTGCAGACCATCCGTTCCCATCTAGCGCAGGAGAGGATCAAGCAAGAGAAGCAGCAAGGACCCCAAACTCTCTCTGAGGACCCAGAAGACTTGGTTGGGCAAGTTTAGAGAGCCTGCCTATGGGAGTGTGCTCGGGTATTCAGCGACAGAGCTCTGGTTTCCTCTGCTCATCACTATGCCTGCAGATACTTGGGGTTCTTGAGCTCCTGAGCATACCTCTGCCTGCCTGCCTGCCTGCCTGCCTGCCCGCCTGGCTGGCTGGCTGTGAACCATGCCCTTCAAGAGTGCCTGTTACCTTCCGAAGTCAGGAGAAATTCGAGGGGGTGGGGGTGGAAGTCTTCTGAAATTAGTTAGGGATGGGATGGCTGTCAGCTTCTTGTGGGTGGTGGACCGTGAACACCCAAAAGACGAGAGACAAGACACATAGGAGTAAACAGAAACAGGCTATATTCCATGTTAGCATTGCAGAGGAGCCTCCTATTTAACACGGGGAAACAAAAACAAATCCTTTCAATCAAAAACACCTGTCCTCTGCGAGGGGGAAGGGGAGGGAAAACAAGGAGGTCCCAAAGAGCGACATACATAGATCCTCCACCCAACACTCACCACACACACACACACACACACACACCTGAGAAGTGGAAAGGGACAAGATCTCAGTAAATTGTGAGCACGGGGGGGGGGGAGTTGATGGGGGGTGGGAGCCGGGTGTACATGAGGGAGGGATCCAGAAGTTCGACTTGGTGGAAGAACAGAGTCATTATGGGATGAAGGAGAAATCTGACAATACGGAAATCTCCCAGGGATCCACAAGCATGAACCCCCCTCCCCCAATTGAGAGTCTAAGTGACAGTGGAGAGACTACCAAAAATACCCTTTTCCCAAGAAGGAGATTGATGACTAGGGGAAACGGGTGTTTATCCCTAGTACACGAACGAATGGGAGGGCATTGGGAGCCCATTCCCTAGGCAGGGATACTCTCTCAGCCTAGATAGGCTTGGGGTTGGGGGGAAGAAGTGATGTTGGTGGGTTTGGTGGTGGTGGTGGTGTAGACTGTTGGGATAAATAAAGCCTAGGTCCTCCCTCAAATGATGTGTTGGGTTTTGATGATTCCCACCCCCCCCCTCCATCACCCCCAACCCCGTGGGATCCCTGCACCAACATCTCTAGCCTTTTCCTTTCCTAATTTTTGAACGGTGGCATTTCCACTTGATTTGTGTTTCATTTATTTATTTATAATTTTTTTCTTTTTTATTTGTGCTCTTAGTCCCTCCTATCCTTCCTTCCTTCCTTCCTTCCTTCCTTCCTTTTTTTTTTTTTTTTTTTTTTTTTTTTTGGTAAAAGGAGGGCAATCAGAGCTACAAATTTCCTCAAACCACTGAGTTTTCTTCCTGTGTGCTAGGGTTTGGTTTTGTAGTGTTTTCATTTTCTGGAGGGAATCTCTCTCTATCGATTTTTTTTTTCCTTTTTTTCTTTTTCTTTCTTTCTTTCTTTCTTTTTTTTTTTTTTTTTTTCCGGTGCCTTGCACAAATGCAGTGATGGATTAATGAATGAGCTGTTGGATATCCAGTACCATGGGGCCTTGATGTCCATATCTGTCCTATGAGGGCATCTGGCAGGAGTGTGTGTGTGTGTGTGTGTGTGTGTGTGTGTGTGTGTGTGTGTGTGTGTGTGCCCCATGATCCAGTGCCTACACTTTTTTTTTCTGATAAATATACCTGGGGTTACAGAAGTTAGAGTAAGCCAATTGTGATAGTCCAGGACTTTAATCTCTGCAGAGGCAGCTGGATCTCTGTGTTCCGATTTGGGATGGCACACAGAAAGAAATCCCGGACAGTAACTTTTTCCTACACATTGAGAAACACTGTCTCAACTAAACTATAAATGACACCTTTTTTTTTTTTTTTTTTTTTTTTTTTTTTGAAACACGGAGATTACTTCTTTCCCTCCTAATTCAGATACCCAGCACTGCTGCACTGCTGCCTGTTTTGTTTTGTTTTGTTTTTGCTTGTTTGTTTGCTTGCTTGCTTGTTTGATTGATTTCAAGTTAATTACAGTATGTTCATGACTTCCCTGTAATTTTTGTTGTTATTGTTGTTGTTTAATTTTGTTTTTATTTTTTGAGAGGCAGGGAAGGTCTGTCTGAATCATCCTGGCTGTCCTAGAGCTAGTTACAATGATCAGGCTGACCTAGAACTCAGGGGAATCAGCCTGCCTCTCCTGGGATTAAAAACATATATCACCACCTGCCAGATAACTTAACATCTCTCTCTCTCTCTCTCTCTCTCTCTCTCTCTCTCTCTCTCTCTC
Source organism: Phodopus roborovskii (assembly GCF_943737965.1). Classification (NCBI taxonomy): domain Eukaryota; kingdom Metazoa; phylum Chordata; class Mammalia; order Rodentia; family Cricetidae; genus Phodopus; species Phodopus roborovskii. The sequence continues at coordinate 137,499 of NW_026127048.1, read as the reverse complement.
TCTCCCTCCCTCCCTCCCTCTCTCTCCTCTGCTCCCTTCTGCCTGGTGAACCTGCCCCTCCACTTTCTCTTTCTCAAACACACACTATTTGTTGTTTGTTATTTTAGCCCTGCCAGCCTATCTTGGAAACATAACTTGCTTAGAACAGGCTGGCCTGCAACTCACTTGTGTGTGCCTGGGGTTAAAGGTTAAGTGTCAGCAGGCCCAGGCCCAGAACCTGGCATTCTCTTGGATGAAAATCCATACTTGTTGAACTGTGGACAGACAGATGGAGGAATGGGACTCAGGCACGCACGCACGCACGCACGCACGCACGCACGCACGCACGCACGCACGCACTCCAGGCTAGGGGAAGCACTGTAGTGAGGAAGGTCCTGACAATAAGGATGGGAATGAGTGACTATTAAACTGTTGTATTCTACCAAACTGTTCAAAATAAATAAAACGATCCATTTAATGTTTTTCCTTCTGTTTGCTTGTAGACCGGTCTGGCCTCGATCTCAGAGAACTCAGGTCCAGGAGATGGACACGATCTGAGGTTCGTGAAATGTGCTGCCTGCCTGCCTGCCTGCCTGCCTGCCTGCAGCATTTTATGGAGAAGAGATGACACACCTTTTAGTCTGTACAGTTCCACATAGCTTGGGAGCTAGCTGGGGTGTGGCTTTGAGAGCTGGAGTTGAGGAATCTATGGTGGACCTTCACAAGAGGCACCAGTCAGTCATATGTTAATGGAAGGCGGCAGGTTCCTCCCAAGGGAATGAATGGAGGCCATTATCCAAATGCCTGACCTCCTTGTGAACAGGACTACACTTAATTTCTTGCCCTTCCTCTGTGGGTCTGCCTGTTCCCCTTATCCCTCCCCCAAAAGGGAAGGTTCTGACGTCTTCGCCTTACTCTTCCCAGGGCGCTTCTTAAGTTCAGGTTTTAGGAGAGAAGGACAGACAGAGAAGCAGCACATCCCCTGTAGAGGTACACGTCCCAGCAGGGGATGGATGTAAGGAGTAGGTGAGACAAGGACATAAGCCAGGCCGCGGTAGTCATCAGGAAAATCTTGCTGCCTCATTGACTAGCAGGCCAGCCAGAGAGCATTTTTACTGATACAAAAAATTTACTGAGTGGGGACATGTGGATTTTGTTCCAAAAACATAGATCGTGACTTTTGTTTGTTTGTTTGCTTGTTTGTTTAATCACCCACCACACACACACACACACACACACACACACACACACACACTCACACACACACACACACACACACACACACACACACAGGTATTTAACACTTTCTGTTATTCCTTAATAAACTGGAACACAACAGAGTTATCGTTTCAAAGTCATTTCATTTTCCTTCAAGTTTTGACGTCGTTGATCAACAGTTTTCCTTCATAACTGCGTTTACTCATCAACCTCATAACCACAGTTTTAAGAATCTAGAAGCATATAATGGCCTGTTGTCAGTCCGGTAGCTTTGGTGGGTACAAGGAGGACACTAGATCAGAACAATCGATCTTCAAGCCGTCCGGAGCGTACTACCATGTCCCAAGCTGTGTATTATTGGTAAACTGTTAATGGTCAGGGTGTCTGAGAAATCTCCTCGGGACAATTCTGCTGCTGCTGCTGCTGCTGCTGCTGCTGCTGCTGCTGCTATTCAGATTCTGGCATAATACAACGTTCGCATTTTATATCCTTATAGAATACTTTTTATCCTCATCTTTCTACATCATTTCTTGCCCATCAGTATAAGTCTCTGTGTAGGTAGGACAGAGGTCATTTCAGCTGATCTAATTTTATTTCTGTGAGAAGAAAAGAGGCATGTGATCTGAACTGTGGATGACGCCTCTAGCTCACTGGATCTTTTTAACCACTTATGAATTTCTGTTTGTCTTGAGTATCTTGAGATTCCTCACCTGGGACAGAATTGCACACTAGCTAGCTAGCTGAGAGTGTTTGGATATGCAGAAAAGGAAATCTTACAGTCACAAAGTTGGGCTGTGTTGTTATTTTATTTGTTTATCTGTCTATCTATTTATTTACTTGTTATCTGTCTGTCTGTCTGTCTGTCTGTCTGTCTGTCTGTCTGTCTATCTAACTACCTACCTACCTATCTATTCCCAGACAAGGCTTCTCTGTGGCTTTGGTGACTGTCCTGGAAGTAGCTCTTGTAGACCTGGCTGGCTGGTCTGGTCTTGAACTCACCGAGATCCACCTGCCTCTGCCTCCCAAGTGCTGAGACTTAAGGCATGCTTCACCTCCGCCCCGCCCGGCTCAGTGTCTACTCTTTAGTTGAAACTTTCAAAGGAAAGCGATCGTGTACTCCTTCAGAGGTTTGGTTCAATAAAGCATTGGGAAATGGCACCATCCTTGCTTTAATGTTTACTTTCTATGAAATCTAAAACAAACAAAGCAGATCTGATGGACGGGGTTCTTATTGACATCATTTACAGATGTCCCAATAGAATTGTCTGCCCTCCTTCCTTCTCTGGCTTTAAAACAGGAGTCTAATGTCTCTGTGAATATTTACCATTAAGTCATGCAAAGGTTTGCTGCTTGAGGCCTGCCTGCCTGCCTGCCTGCCTGCCTGCCTGCCTGCAGCCCTCAACCTCTCTGACTGATCTTGGGACACCCTTCCAGCAATAGAATTATCTCACATAACGATTTAGACCAGGCGGGCTGGTGTCGAACTCACAGAGATCTGCCTGCCTCGGATTCCCTAGTGCTGAGATTAAAGGCGTGTGCCACCACCACCACCACCACCACCACCCAGCTAGTTTTTTTGTTTTGTTTTTTTTTTTGTTTTGTTTTGTTTTTTTTTGTTTTGTTTTTTTTTTTTTTTTTTTTTTTTTTTTGTTGTTGTTGTTGTTTTGTTTTGTTTTTGAGACAGGGTTTCTCTGTATCTTTGGAGCCTGTCCTGGAGTTCACTCAGGAGAGCAGGCTGGCCTCAAACTCACAGAGACTCTGCCTCCCTAGTGAACACTGAGATGAAAGGCGTGTGTGTGTGTGTGGGGGGGGGGGGGGGTGGGGTGGGGTGGTGGGGTGGTGGTGGTGGTGGGGGGTTGGGGGAGTGAGGGAGGGTGGGTGTGGTGGGGATGACTTTTTTTTCTCCCCTTTTCTTCTATCTTCTGTGTTTTTTTTATCTTCCTTCCTTCCTTCCTTTTTTTTTTTTTTTTTTTTTTTCCCTACATTGTATTCTGATGCCCACAACTCCTTCCACTCACCCAGCCATACCACCATGGGTGGGTTATCAACTGGAGATTACTTTCGGGTTAGGGACTGCAGGCTTCTATACATTGCCCCTCTCAGCAATGTTGCTCGTGTCTGTGCAGACAGGTCCTACTTTTTGGTTCATTTTGTTGGCACACACTTTACTGCTCACCTGGAGGGAGGCAGCTGGCTTGTCTTTGAAGGTAGTACTGTGCAAAACTTCCTTCATTAAGGGAAGCTGAATCCAAACTACACGGAAGGGACAATGTATTTTATGTCATTAGGATTGCATTTTTTTTTTATTTTTATTTTTTAAATTTTGGTTTGTTTTTGTTGTTTGTTTGTTTTCTTTCTTTAGCCTTTAGCGAAAGCTGAGTAATTCCACCGGTAAGATAGTTCAACATAAAATAGGTCAATTCAAGGGCTCTGGTTTCCTCTGTTCACCATACCACCCAGCAGAGATTTGGGTTCTTAGGCTCCTGGGTCCAACACCCCTCCCACCCCACCCCCCCCCCCCACCCCACTCCCCGTGGGATGGTGCCACACACACACACACACACACACACACACACAGATGTATATGTATATGCATATATATATATATACATATATATATATCTTCTTTCATTTTCTTTCTTTTTTTTTTTTTTTTTTTTTCTTTCTTCCCTCTTACCTACCTACTCCAGAGCAGAAGTTAACCCTGTATGGTATTTTTGTTTTCATGTAGGAGTGTAATATGCTGTCTCAAACAGGAGAGTATCCTCATGATTCTGTGTTTTAGGATATTGAAAAGTATGTTACATGCTTACTCCATCTTGGCAGGCAGATCTCTGTGAGCTTGAGGCCAGTCTGGTCTACAGAGCTAGTTCCAAAGCAATACAGAGAAACCCTGTCTCAGTATAGAATACTACTACTAATACTAATACTAATACTAATACTAGTACTAGTAATAGTAATAAATGAGAGAGAGAGAGAGAGAGAGAGAGAGAGAGAGAGAGAGAGAGAGAGAAATTAAAGACAGACAGCTATAAATCTTTAAACATTTCTGGAGTCACAGACATAAAAGGAAGCTGGGTGTGATAGAGCATAGTGTCTGGCCAACAGCAAACACAAAAGTGCAAACAAGCAGTAAAATGCCTTTGAAAGGAGACTTAACTGGCACAGAACTGCTATGGCCACCTCCCTCCCTCCCTCCCTCCCTCCCTCCCTCCCTCCCTCCCTCCCTCTCATGGAGTCTCACATCCCTTAAGTGTACCAGTACCTAGCTGCTGGTCCTTTCTCCCTGATGCTCTCCTCTTCCTCTTCCTCTCCCTCCTCCTCCTCCTCCTCCTCCTCCTCCTCCTCCTCCTCGTCCTCCTCCTCCTCCTCCTCCTCCTCCTCCTCCTCCTCCTCCTCCTTCTCCTTCCCTTACTTCTTGTTTTTATTTTTTCAACACATGTTTTCTGTGTGTAGCTAGCCCTTGTAGACCAGGCTGATCATTGAGTCAGAGACCCCCTCTCCCCCCCCTCCATTGCCTCCAGGGTGCAGACATTAAAGGCTTGTGCCAAAACTCCCTGCTCAAGACTGCTCTTTCCCTACTGTTGCTTTTTGTTTCTCTGTGTAGCCTCGGCTGTCCTGGAACTCGCTCTGTAGTCCAGGCTGGCCTTCTAGTCATAGAGATCCCCAGTGCTGGGAATAAAGGTGTGAGCTATAACCCACCAGTCAGTCTACCTGATTTTTTAAATTTCTACCGCAGGTATCCTTTCTGTAGCCTTTTATTTTTATGTATTTATGTACGTATTTATTTATTTTTTCTTTTTAAATCTAGGTTAACTCAATTTTGTGTGTGTGTGTGTGTGTGTGTGTGTGTGTGTGATTTCTGGTTTGTTTGAGACACGATTTCTCTATGTAGTGCTGGAGTGAGTCCTGGCTGTTTTAAATGTCAAATACTTACTGACAGCGGTACTGGTTTTTACTTTTTGTCCCTAAATTAAAAAAAAATATGTAAGTAAGTAATTAAGAAAATAAATAAATAAATATAAATAAATAAAGAAAACTTCAGGTGTTGGGTCAAGAAAGCTGAGCTAGTCTAGCAGTGTGTACATACACAGAACAAAGCAAATTTTTGGGATTTGGGGCAGCATGAGAAGAAACTGGTACACCCATTACAAAGTGAGCTAGTCTCTCTCTCTCTTTCTTTATTCCTCCCTCCCTCCCACCTTTCTTTTTTTAAATAAATAAAGTAAAAAGGGACATGAATGGCATGGGGTGTCTTTTTGGTCTTTTCCTGCAGTATGAAAGATAGAGGTGCCCACTCTCTCATTAATACACTTGGGTGAAGGCACACACACACACACACACACACACACACACACACACACACACACATACTCGTGCGTGGGTGTGGACACAGGGAAGAAAGACATTGAAGTATTGGACCCAGAGAGGTAGAATTTCTAGATTTTCCAGAAACCACATGGTGGGATCTAATGAACTCTTCTGGTGAAAAGGCCTAAGTGCTTATAGAGCACTCATTCGTAAAGTAAATGGAAGGTTTTTTTTTTTTTTTTTTTTTTTTGTTTTGTTTTGTTGTTTTTGCTTTTTAATTTTTACTTTGTAATAATTATTTGGTTTTTCAAAAGACAGGTTTTTTTCTGTAGCTTTGTTTTGTTTGTTTGTGTTTTTTTTTTTTTTGGGGGGGGGGGGAGGGGACAGGGTTTCTGTGTGTAACCTGCTTATCTCGTCCGGCAACTAGCTCTGTAGTTCAATGTCACCATTACCATTCCTTGACCTAACTAGAGGCAGAAAAACAGTGAAAGTGAAGGGTGAGACCCAGGCTCCACCCAAATTACTTAGATATGCTTATTGCTCACCATTCTGCTTACTGTTGTTGGAGGTGGGGAAGCTTTCATCGCTGATTTGAATTTAGTAATTTCAAGTTTCTGAGGTCTTTCATTCTTTCTTTCTTTCTTTTTTTTTTTTTTTTTTTTTTTTTTTTTGCTTAGGCCATGCACCAGTTGAGACAAAGACTGAGGCTTTCTTCCTAAGCAGCCTGGTGAAAGGGGGAGGGGGCGTGTAACTTTGCTAAACCGGAGGATCCAAGAAGCCAACCGAGGAGAGTGGGGGGGAGGGGACAGGGCACAAGACAACTCTTTCTTTCTTTCTTCCTTTCTTTCTTTCTTTTTTGGCGGCGGCGGCGGCGGCGAGGGGGGAGGGGGTTGGTGATTGTTTTCCTTTTTTTTTTTTCCTCGCTTTCACACAACTCCTTCTAGATCCATCTCCACCCACCCAGCCAAACACACGTGGCTGTGGCCTGCCCTTAGGCTGTGGTTTGTAGACTCAGTAAGACTCTTGTTGGAGAAAAAAAAATAACATTTCCTTCTAAAGAGGTTATCAACTGGAGATAACTTCTGGGTTAGGGTTATTGACTAGAAGCGTCTGTGTATTGAACCTCTCAGCACTGGTACCTCATCTTGCTTAGATCTGTGCAGGAAGGCCCTACCTAGTTTTTGGTTTGTTTGTTTGTCTTAACCTGGCACAGGACTGACTGACTGACTGACTGACTGACTGACTGACTGACTGACTGACAGAGGGAGTCAGCTGGCTTGTCTTTGAAGACAGTACTGTGTATAATTTTCTTCATAAAGAAAAGTTGAATCCAAACTACACAGGACGGACAATGTAGCAAATTAGGATTGCATGATTTTTGTTTGTTTGTTTGTTTTGGTTTTGTGTTTTTGTGGTTTGTCTTGCTTTGTTGGTTTGTTTTCTTTCCTTGGCCTTTTGGGCCCATCCTGTAATGTTAGCAAGATTTGGGTAAAGTAAAAAATTGGAAAGTTTCAAGGGGTTTAGCTCTCATTTACAGAACAGCTGTAATTGAAGAATTGTATTATAATTGGGGCTCCCATCCTCTTCCTAACCCCCTCCTCTCTCTCTCTCTCTCTCTCTCTCTCTCTCTCTCACACACACACACACACACACACACACACACACACACACACACACCCCCCTAACCCTAACCCTGAATAGATAAAATAAAAGGGACATGAATGGCACAGGGCTTCCATGACTAGAACCACAGGCACACAGGGTTTGGATGCCACCTGCCCACACTCCATGCTGCAGTATCATACAGGTGCCCACTCTCCCACCAGTGCCCACACAAGCACATGGGCACAGGAAAATGATTAAAGAATCAGACCCAAAGAAGTGGGATTTCTCAATTTTCCAGAAGCCACATGGTGGGATGCAGTGCCTTCTTCTGGTGAAAAGTCATACTTGCAGTTAGAGCACTCACTCGTTCATAAAATAAATACATGAGTTTGTTGTTGTTGTTTTTTTGTTTGTTTGTTTGTTTTTGTTTTTCCTTGCTTGTCGTTGTTGTGGTTGTTGTTTCATACTTTCTATCTTTTAATAATTATTTTTTTCTTCAAAAGACAGGGCTTTCTCTCAAAAATATTTTTCTGTTTTTCTTTTCTTTCTTTTTTTTTTCTTTTTCTTTTTCTTTTTTCTTTCTTTCTTTCTTTCTTTTTTTTTTGTTTGTTTGTTTGTTCATTTGTAACCTCTTTAGCTTGTCCTGGAACTAGTTCAGTAGACCAGGTTATACTGGAACTCAATGAGATGAGCCTGCTTCTGCGCCCCCACCTCTCCCCCCTCCCCACAGTGAGCACTGAGATGGAAGGCATGTGGACACCATGGGCTGGTTTCATTTTTTTTGTTCTTTCTATCATTTTTTTTTTTTTTTTGTTTTTAATTTCCTACATTGTATTCTGACCACAGTTTCCCTTCCCACAACTCCTTCCACCCTCCCAGCCATACCACCCTAGGTGGGGCCTGCCCCTTAGCTGTGGTTTATATACTCAGTAAGACTCTTGTTGGGGAAAAAAAACAAAAAAACAAAAAAAAAAACAAAAAACAAAAAACAAAAACAAAAACAAATATATATATATAAATATATATATATATATATATAATGTGTCACATTAGGATTGCATGAGTTTTTGTTTGTTTGTTTTCCTTTGTTTGTGTTATTGCCTTTGAACCCATCCTGTACTTTGAGCAAGAACTAGGTAATTGCACAGGTAAGATAAAAGCTAAAAATAGGGAAATTCAAAGGGTTACAGCTGTCATTTATAGATCACCTCGATTTGAAGACTTGTCTTACAATTGAGTCTCTCTCTCTCTCTCTCTCTCTCTCTCTCTCTCTCTCTCTTCTCTTACTTCTTCCTTCATTCTTTCCTTTTCCTGGTATTGTTATAAACAGTAAACTGCTTTGGGGTGTAAGCTTAAGTAATCTCTAGGTCAAGCAGAGTGGAGTGAGTAGGAAGGACCCACCAACCTAACCTATCTCAAATACTAGCCTAAACAATAAAAATGGATATCAGTTGATCTTACCTTAAGGTTTCCAAAATCCCCACTAAATATATACTGTTTTCATATGTTATAGTCTAAAACAAGTACTTGTGATTTTTCTTTTTACTTAAAGGGTTAGTGCTTACTCTCTAAGTTTGAGTCCCTAGCATGTAGGGTTAGTAAGCACTGAGGGGAAAAGAGAGAGAGAGAGAGAGAGAGAGAGAGAGAGAGAGAGAGAAGATGTTAAGAATTCAGAGGGTGATGGATCCCATTGGGTCATTTCCTTTGTGTGTGAACTCCAAAAAAATAGAACATCAAGAAATAAATAAATTGAGATGGGTTTGAGGTGGTGGATGCACTGAGTTCCAGGACAGGTTCCAAATCTACCGAGAAAGCCTGTCTCTGAAAAGGAAACCAATTCTGTGTTTTAGGTTCTGGCCCTTTAGAGGCTAGGAAACAGAACAAAGAGGATCTAGAAAAGTATGTCACCACATGCTTACTTCCTTCTTGGTGAGGTCACTGGCCAACACGCACGCATGCCCGCTCGCCCAGAAACACATGATTAAGAGCTCTGCACATCATTTCAGCATGCCAGACTCCAGAGCACCACATCTGGATTAGAGCAGACACAACCTCTTAACGTTGCCTAGGGAGGGGCCACCTCCCACACATAAAAAAATAAAATAAAATAAAATAAAATGTCTCTTGTGATTTCATTATTTATTTACAGGGCTATGCAAGAGAGACCTGTAAAAATTTGCTTGCTCAGTCATGCACTCAACACATCACTGTTTTTTTTTAACCCCAGGAATGTTTAGCATAAAAATAGTGTAGGTGCTGAGCTATGAGCGTGCACCCACACACACACCCACACCCACACACACACACACACACACAGAGAGAGAGAGAGAGAGAGAGAGAGAGAGAGAGAGAGACAGACGCCGTGCACACACACGCACATGCATGAAGAGAAGAGAAACGTACGGGTTTACATTTCATTTTTTTTCTTTTCATGTAAGAGTGTGATGTGCTGTCTCAGTCATGAGAACCTCATCACAATTCTGTGTTTTAGGTTCTGGCCCTTTAGAGGCTAGGAAACAGAACAAGAGGATCTTGAAAAGTATGTCACATGCTTACTTCCATCTTGGTGAGGTCACTGGACAGCAGGCAGGCACGCACGCCCAGAAACACATGAATAAGAGTTGAAATTAAATTTAATGTAGAATAAAGTAAGTGACAGAAAGCCAGGGCTGGGCGTTGATGGCACATGCCTGTAATCCCAGCACTTGGGAGGCCGAGGCAGGTGGATCTCTCTGAGTTTGAGGCCATCCTGGTCTACAGCACTAGTTCCAGGACACGCTCCAAAGCAATAATGAAAAGCCCTGTCTCAGAATAAATGATAATAATAATAAATAAATAAAATAATGGAAAAAGAAATTAAAAGCAGACAGAGAAAGAACAACAAAACAACAAAACGCTCCGGAGTCATGGAAATAAAAGGAAGCTGGGTGTGATAATGCATATAGTCTGACCGACAGCAAACACAAAAGTGCAAACAAGCGGTAAAATGTCTTTAAAAGGAGACTAGCTTAACTGAATTTTTTTTTTTTTTTTTTTTTCTGGTTTGTTTGAGACAAGATTTCTGTATGTAGTGCTGGAGTGAGTCCTGGCTGTCTTTCATGTCAAATACTTACTTACAGCGGTACTGTTTTTTTTTTTTTTTTGTCCCTAAACAAAGAACAAATACATAAAGTCAAACATGAAAAAAGAACTATAGGGATCATCAAGAGATGGGAAAAACTGTGGCACTGCTGTTGTCAGTAAGAAAAGCAGGGCATAGAGGGAATGACACCATGAAATAGGATTCAAGCAGAGAGTTTGTATTTTTTTAGTTCCTTACTCATGGAGAAGTAGCATAACTTCTTCTGAAACCAAGGAAAGTGCTTGGCAGAGCAAATAATAGCCTGGGGGGTAGTCTTAGGTGTTTTCTATCAGGCTTTGAGCTATTGAGAACCAAATAGAGCTCATCATTTGAAACAAGGAAGATGCTTTGGAGAGAATGCAATTGTCTGGGTCCAGGTCCTGTGTGGAGGGGTTGCTTAAGATCCTGAGAACACAACTCTTCCCACCACCTGGAGCTATAATTATTGGTCCCATTGCCACTGTGGGCATTCTCAGTAAAGTTCTTGGGATTCCCTGTGTTCCCCTTGTACTGCACTGTTTTAGTAGCCTTCTCCAGAGTTTTTCACATTGAATGGTAACTCCTGCTACAAGTCCCTGTTTCCTTTCACTTCTCAATGGAAGTAGTATACATGACCCTATTCCTCATAAGAATCTTATTTAGAGTAATCATAGCTTCATCAAAACCTCCCTGTGCAAGCTTTCATCTGTTCTTTCTCCAGCCTTCCCTATCTTTCTCATCTTCTGGCACCTCTACCTCAGGACCTGTCAGTAAAATGTGACCTTCTGTTTCTTTCATATTACTCATGTACTATTATGAAATAATTATGCTACTATCTTTTTTGTTGAAGTCTTGCCTTACTGACCCAACTTGCAGTTTCCTCTCACAATTTATATTCCTGAAGTTATAAACTGGAGACTGACTTTGGGGGGGGGGAGACCATAAAGATGGCAACATATGTGGAATGGGAAATCTCTTGCCTGAGCCATGTGGTGGAGGTGGTCCAAATCTTTAATCCCAGCACTCGGCTGTGAGTTCAAGTGCCGCATGGACTACAGAGATATTACTAGGACAACAAAGGCCATTGCACAGGGAAACGCTGTCTCAAAAAAAAAAAAAACTAACAAAAAAACAATAACAATAATATCTCTTGTAGGCGCTCTCCTCTTTGAGCGTTAGGTGGAAATGAACACAAACTATCATTTCAGAGATTTTTCTTTAATTATCAATTAAGTCAGTTAAGTTATTTCTCATTATAAAGGCAAATTCTAGAACAATTGCAATTCCAGCATTGTAGATAAAGTTTTTGTGGATAGTGTCTCTCATGGTGACATAGATGGTTTTGATTGCATTTTGTTGCTTTCTAGGGCAATATCCTTCTGTCCTCTTGATTACCCCTTCTTAAACTAAGTGACTGTGTTACCTCATTGGGTTTTTTTGGACCAAGTCTCTTAAACACCTTACTTGTGGATACCAGTTATTTTTCCAGAGATATTTAATAAACAGAAGTCTTTAATTTTTAAGACACTTCATTAAATTTAAGTATAATTCTCTGATCCATAGCAGGAGATTGGCCCCATTTGTATAGAGAGCTCTAGACAGTGGGGTGTCTGTGTTTGGAACAAATATCAGTAGTTGGAGGGTCAGAAGCAGAACACATTAAGCATCCTTTTGAGTTTATTTTTGTCAGACCCTGTTTATTTAAGTTCTGTACACATGGAATCATGGTAAATGTGTAACATTGCTCAAGATCTCAGTTTACCTTGATGAGTTTCCCTTAATCTTTTAACAAAATGTTGACTGTATTTACCTCTGTTTGTTCTTTTATTTATTTCTGTTTCCACTTTGTTCTTTCCCAAATATTGAGCACATCTCGTTCACTACATGTTCGTTGTAGGGATATAAGTAATGCTGTTTTAACATGTGCTCTATTTATTTCATAATTCTCTTGAGATTCTTACTGTTTTCCATTTGTGTAAATCTTTGGAATCAGATATCCTGTTATAAGGTGTTGGGAATTTCCTTTGCATTCTATTCTATGCATTTGTTTCAAATTTATCATACAATATAAGCATACTAATGCTCCAAGTTCCAAGTTCTCAATTTTTTTTTTTTTTTTTTTTTTTTTTTTTTTTACTTTTCTGTTCATGTACTTTCTTTTATGCTTGCTTTCAACCTGGGAAGCATGTTTACTGTTTTGCCTAGTAAGTACTATGAGTCTTGCCATGTGACTGAGCTCATACTCTATTTTGGAAAGACCTTAGTTCACATCCCAACACCCAAATATCTAGGCTCAAAACAATCTCCACTCCAGATGCAGTGTATGTGAAATCCTCTACTATGGTATATAAAAAGAACACATGGGAAACCTCTCTCACACAGAATCTGAATATGCCACAAATTAGGAATAACCTTGTTATCAAAATCTGTGTTACTGAAATAACAATGAGAGCAAAACCCGTCACTTTGAGTGCATGATTCTAAAATACCTGTTTTCCTTTAAAATTATTGTTTTCATTTTACATACCAACCTCAATTTCCCTGATTCCCCATTTTCTTCCCCTAACTCTCCAACATCCCATCTCTGTTTCAATAATCAGAGGGATGATGCCCTCTTTCAGGAGTCAACAAAATCTTCCATACAAAGCTGAGGAAGGACCAAGCCACTCTGTCATTTATCAAGAGTGAGTAAGGTATCCCACTATAAGTTGTGGGATCCAAAAACAGGTCAAACAACTGGGATGAGTCCTAGTTTCTTGACCAGGAGCCCCCTAACAGATCAAGTCACCTTAGTTTCAACCACATTCAAAGGGTCTAGTTTGTTGACATGAAGGTCCCACAGCTGTCAGTCCATACTCTATGAGTTCCCACTGGTAATAGCAGATGTGGTTTGGCTTTGATGTTGTGGGCTTCATGTGTTAGAGGAAGCACATTATTGTAGGATCAGGCATGAGGTTTCTTATTCTCAGAATGCTGCCAAGTTTGTCAGACAACTCCCTATTGCCTCTGAATCATACTATAAATTCTCTATCCTCGAGGACCACAGCAGCCTACATGCTGACATACCCCCTGCCATAACAGAACCTCTGAAATGTTAAGTGTGATACCTCAATTAAATGTTTTCTTTGTAAGTGATGCCATGGTCCATTGTGTCTCTTAACAGCAATGAAAACCTAACAAAAACAGATGTTGGTTCCAGGGACTTGGGTAATTCTGTATTAGTCTGTCCTGATTGTACAATTTATTTCTGATGTGTTCTCAGTAGTATTCTTCTAGTAGCTTTCCTCTCTCATTATATGTATTTATTGAGATTTATTTCTCAAGTAGCTATATGCTACTTAAATGGCCAAGAAATGTTGCATGTGGATCTCCTATTCTGATTACTTCTAATATGACTGGGTGAATGCATTATAATGTCCATGTATAAAATAAGCTAGAGAAGCACCAGAATTGTATGTCTGTGTCATCAAAGAAATTTACCTGTACAATGTATTATACCTCTTTGTCACACATATATGTGCTATTTTAGGATGCAGTGACTTATGGTGATATTCACATCCACTTCACTCAGGAAGAGTGGGCTTTGCTAAATTTTTCTCAGAAGTGTCTCTACAGAGATGTGATGCTGGACACCTACAGGAACCTCACTGCTACAGGTAAGACTGGAATTTCCTTCATGTTTTTAAATATGGGACCAAAAGTTTCTTGGTTATTGATACTATTCTGTAATTTTGATTGAGAAAAGGCATGGTTCTAAACTTCAATGAATTTACTAACTTAAATTTTGTACAATGTACATCAATATACATCATATATTTTCTGTTATTTCAGGATACATTTGGGATGACCATAAAATGGAAGATCATTGTCAAAATTCTAGACGTCATAGAAGGTAAATTTTCATGTGCAAATTTATGTAAATATGGCTCTGAAGATTTTTTAAGGTATGCTGGAAATTTTATTCAAAAACCACACTTAAAAAAATTAAACAAATTAAGAAGAGCAACAGTGAAAATAAACACAGCTTAAAGTATAGTGATGTTTCTCATTTCCTAACAAATTCATGTACCTCATTGAATGGTCACTCTTCTGTGTTTGCAAGACATTCATGTAAAAATAGAAGAAAATAATGCCTTTACAGATAGCACACTTTTAATTATACCACCTGGAGATCTATGGTGTATATTTGCCAGTCTGTTTTGTTTCATACTATTCAGATATTTGGAACAGTATACATGTTGCATAGGTGATAAGTATAAGTTCAAGACCCTCTAAGAAAAAAGTCTATAGTTAAGAAGGCATTAGTGACTTTGCTATGTATATTGAAAGAGTCAGTTTATGAGTGTCAATGTTGTTGAGGAGAAACCTCAATCCCTATAACACAGGTCTGTCTGTTAGGAAAAGAGGCCTAAAATGTGTGGGTGATATGTGTAAACATTTTTTTTGGTTAATCTTATTTTAATAAGCATAACATATGTTGAGTCAGGTAGTTGTTGCCCATGCCTTTAATTCCAGCACTCATGACAAAGAGGAACATGGATCCCTTAAGTTTGTGACCAGTCTCATCTACCAAATGAGTTCCAGGCTAGCCAGGTCCACACAGAGATATTCTGTATCAGAAAACCAAGAAAAAAAAAACCAAAAAAAACAAAAAAACAATATATGTTACACTAAATGCAAGCCGGGTGAACATAGATTATGGAAAGAAGCAATGTACTTCTCTCTTTTAGGACAGTGAGGATAATTGAAAGAATTTTAATAGTTACCACTTTGAGGATATTTGTTGAGTATGAAACAACTTTAAAATTTATCAGTATTTCAAAGTCTTCTGAAAGATACCAACAAACTTACACTGCCATAAATACTTATGACAATTGGAATGTGTGAGTGCTTCCATTTGTACGGGTATATTTGGCCAATGTAGTATGATTTATATTATGGGAATACTGACAAATGCAATAAATATGGCAAAGCCCGGAGTTGTTCTAGTTCTTCATAATTACGTGAGAAATCTCGTGTAAACAGATGCCATAAAAGTGGGCAATGTTAATGTGCTAATGTGAATCACAGGTATCTTCAATAAAAACAACAATACATCATGAGGGAAGCATTATGAATGTAAAACTCATGATCTGATTCTTGTTTACAATTAGGTCAAATTATAAATTTATTTTATACATGTAATGAGTTTATTTAGTATCATGCTTATGGCAAAGTTTTTCATATGCTAATTATTTTTGCAGAAATGAAAGAAGCTATAATGGAATGAACCTTGTGAATATACACAATGAATGTTTGCAATCCTTTGTATGTTACAGGCATCTTCAAAGGCATGTAAAACTTAAAACGGCAGAGAAACCTTATGGAAGTCTTCAGTATGGAGAATTCTTTGCACATCACAATTTCGTCCAACTCCGTGAAAGAACACACATGATAGAGAAAAACCTATGAATGTAGTCAGTGTGGTAAAGCATTTGCAAGACATACTATGCTTTAAAGACATATTAGAACACATACTAGAAAGAAAACACAAAACTGTAATCAATGTGGTAAAGTCTTTTCAATATGTGATCATCTCAAAAATCATAAAAGAACATATACTGGAGAGAAACCCTATGAATGTGATCAATGTGGTAAAGCATTTGCAAGTAATGGTCGTCTTAAGAGACATATAAGAACACATACTGGAGAGAAACCTTTTGTATGTAATCAATGTGGTAGAGCATTTGCAAGCAATGGTGAGCTTAAAAGACATATAAGAACACATACTGGAGAGAAACCCTATGAATGTAATCAATGTGGTAAATTATTTTCAAGTACTGTTCAGCTTAAAAGACATGTAAGAACACATACTTTAGAGAAACCTTATGTATGTAATCAATGTGGTAAAGCATTTTCATGTAATGGTCATCTTAAGAGACATATAAGAACACATACTAGAGAGAAACCTTATGTATGTAATCAATGTGGTAGAGCATTTGCAAGCAATGGTGAGCTTAAAAGACATATAAGAACACATACTGGAGAGAAACCCTATGAGTGCAATCAATGTGGAAGACTGTTTTCATTTTTCAGTACTCTCCAATCTCATCATAGAACACATTCTGGAGAGAAACCCTATGGATGTAATCAATGTGGTAAAGCTTTTTCACGACACAGCCATCTGGTATGTCATAAAAGATCACATACTGGAGAGAGGCCCTATGAATGTAATAAATGTAGTGAACCTTTCACAAAACATGATGTGGTGCTTAAAAGACATATAAGAACTCATACTGGAGAGAAACCCTTTGAATGTAATCAATGTGGGAAAGCATTTGCAAGTAATAGTAATCTTAAAAGCCATAAAAGAACACATACTGGAGAGAAACCCTATGTATGTAATCAATGTTGTAAAGCTTTTTCACAGCACAACAATCTGGTATGTCATAAAAGAATACATACTGGAGAGAGACCCTAAGAATGTAATCAGTGTTATAAAGCTTTCATAACACATGATGTGCTTAAAAGTCTTATAGGAACACATACTGGAGAGAAACCGAATGAATGCCATCAATGTGCTAAAGCCCTTGTGTAACGAGTATTGTTTTTCTGCCTTCCACCAGTCTTGTCCTGCTGCTGCGCCAGCCCCAAATAATACACAGAGACTCTGTATTTGATACAATGCTGTTGGCCCTGTTACTTGTTTCTTATCGGCTAGCTCTGTCTTAATTATTAACCCATTTCTGCTGATCTATGTTTTTCTCTTACTGGGGAGCCGGCGGCATACTGCTTTCTTCAGACTCCCCATGCTGACTCCTCCTTACTACTTCCTATTTCCTCCTTGTCTCCTAGTCCCTCCTATCTTCCTTTCCTATTGGCCAACAGTGCTTTATTATTAACCAGTATGAGAAACGTATATACATAATGGCATCTCCCATCACACTTGCACATCCCAAAATCATAAAAGTATAAATACTTGAAAGACAATGAATGTAACCCATGTGATAAAGCCTTTCTATGTACCATTAGTCTTTATAATTACAAAAATATCATAGTACATAGAAACCCTGTACATGTAATCAGTGTGGTAAAGTTGTGCACTTTGCTTACTACAATAATCTTTGAGTGCCTAAGAAAACTTACCAAAAGGAATCTTACTAAAAAGGATGTGGTGTGATCTTCATCCTACACACATTGAGTTACATAGGATCCTGGCGAGAAAAATACCTGACAAGTGTGAACAATCAGTTCAAGCATTACAATGTCTCTGTTTTGATCTCACATGCAAAGTCATGTGGAAAAATGTTTATGAATTTACTGATAAGGGAACCCTGTTTCATCATAACACTTGTCTTTGTTTACATAAGGATTTGTTTCTCTAATCCTAATCCTTCATGCTTTCTTTCTTTTACATGAAGTAATTCATGTTATAGGAAAAGTTTGAAGACTATAAGACCCTCAAAACATGGGGTACATGAATGAGTGCTCATTAGAGAAAATATTCACATATGGAAACCTGTTTAGAGATTTGATTTAATTTTAATTATGTGGTGTCAGTGTGTGAGTTTTTTACTTTTCATGGTTCTTCAAAAGAAGGTTACACCCTTGAGAATTCCTGTAGGAGGAACAGTATGTTCTCAGAAAAATGAAATAGGTCATGGCAATGAAATTTTCATAATTTTGTTTATCCATATCTCTAACCCTGTACATATTTTAAATCTTTTTTTATCATCCTCATATCTGGTAATAGGGAAGAAATCATGGAAGAGAAAACCCACATCATGTAAACAATTTTGTGAACATGTTAGACCTCATATTTGACTTTAGTATTAATAAATAAGTTGATTCATGTGGAGATGGTCCATTAGTAAGTTCACTAGATATAAGACAAATGTTAAATGAGATATTATTGGGGAACAACTTACACAGATCATAATAAAGAACGATGGATGAATTCCAGCTCAGGAGGATGCAGTCCCTGTTCTTCTGATTTGATCTGCAACATTGGAGAGAGTAGCAAGAGACAGAGAGATGGAAAGGGATTAAATAATTGAGGGAGGGTGAGTGAGCGAGTTACAGACAGATTAGAAATGAAATAGGGTTCACCCCAAGGTTTTCCACCTTCTCCTCATGTACACAGAAACAAAGGGACTATACAAGAGATAACTTTTGACTTCTTCATGAGATGATCTGACCAGAAAACTTGGATTGACAAGAACCCCCCACCCCCAAATGGTGGTACAGTAGAAACTCTGAATGGTTCTTACATCCTAAGTGACAGGACCAGGTGAGCAGAAAATACACTGCCACTTGAAAATGGGATTTTGAACAGGGCAAGCGAATAATTTTACCATTTGTATACACATAGAAGCCAGCAGGGCTTCCAGCTAAACAACCCTGAGACCCTGGGTTTTGGTCATTGGTCTGAGTCTGGCTTATTTCTGCTGGCAAGGGACAATGTTTGGTGGGAGGGTCAGGGTTGGTGGACTCAGCAGGAGGGGTGGTTAGACACCTTTTCCCTTACCTGCCAGTCTGGAGATCTCAGGCATCTGTTCCTGGAGTAGGTAGAGAAGTAGGGTTGTGTGAAGCTTCAACCATAACAGTGAGTTACAGGTAGAACCATTCCATTCCAAAACTTAGGGTACATAAAGCAAGCCCTCCTCTGAATTCACCTCAGTTCAGACTCTGCCCTTAAAAAGCTGCCAATAGAGATTAGAACTGGGTATGGAGCGGATGCAAAAGTATCCACTTTAGATCCACCATCTGATCCCTTATTTTCTATTCTCTGGGGCCACCCAGGACTGTTTTGCTAAGATTAAATATGGATTCATTATTTCAGTATTATTGAAGCATTGCATCAGAAACTCTGGGTTTCAGTTTTCCTTTCCACTCACCAGGATGTTTAAGTGAACAGGGAGGCTTTTCTTTTGTGCTCCTGCCAACACACCAGAATCAGTACAGAATTCCTGTTGCTCCTTGTATTATTTGACCTCACATTTCACCCCAATCATGTAGTCTAGCCCTCCAGATCTGAGA
This sequence comes from Phodopus roborovskii, assembly GCF_943737965.1. Classification (NCBI taxonomy): domain Eukaryota; kingdom Metazoa; phylum Chordata; class Mammalia; order Rodentia; family Cricetidae; genus Phodopus; species Phodopus roborovskii. The sequence goes on along the minus strand of NW_026127048.1, from coordinate 118,268 downwards.
GAGGTTTTCCCTTGTGTTGTACTTTAGGATTGATTTTCTTACTTCTTTCAACTAGTCACTCAATCTCTCCTGCTCTAAAAAGCTTACATCTGTAGAGGTGCCTACCTGCCTCAATACCTTTCCACCAGTACTCTCTGGAACATACTCTCAGACACTGCTGTGAAACAATTCATCAAAGTGCTCCATAATGTAGGAGTGAGCTGCTGAGTCAGGTGATTGCTTTCAGCTTGCATCTCTCTCACTGTTATCAAAAGGAGACCCAGCTGACTGAATGAACTCCCGACACTGCAGGTGCTGCTGTCAGTTTAGGAATAAAGTTTGTACCTATTTTGTAGCCTCTTTGTTGTTTGACTTAGGATCCTTACACCTCGGGAGGATCAATGACTAATTTTCTTTTCTAGATGCAACAGCTTGTTAGCCACTAATGAACCTGTAAGACTCAGGATTATGGTAGGCTGGCATTGTCACATGGCAGAATCCAAACAAGAATTCCCTCTGCTCAGCCCAGGGTTCCATGAGTACTAGTCTGCCCATAGGTGCAAAGGACCCCTTTAAAAGTGAGAACTCACCCACTTACATGCTGCTCCCTCTTCTCTCTTTCAGGCTCTTTGTTCTCTTGTTGCAATTTCTGCTCTCTCCCTTTCCATCTCTTTGTGCTCCTGTCTCCCTATTTTCTCCTGTAACCTCTCTATGTGTCGATTTCTCTTTATCTCTTTTTCTGTTTGATTTCCTCTCTTTTCCCTTTCTAATAAATCTTATCACTCAAGTTCTGGCTGTCTAGCATGATTGTACCTCACCTTGGTCACCCACTCCTTCCATGGAATCTGCAATGGCCCTCCATGCAGGACAATCATTTATGTTTATCTTAATATTGAAGCAAGAGGACATTGTCACGAGATATTCACCATACCAGTACCCAAAGATAACTGAGTAGACATCAGTGAATTTTGTAATGGTGGTTCAGCAGTAAAGTGGGGCAACATATTTCTCCATTATATCTGTCTTTGTTAAAAGTCAATTATTAGTAGAGAGAGGATGTGGGGATTCAACTCTTTGTCTGACTGATATCCAAAGTGCTGACCTGAATTTTAAATTTTCTTTTACTTCTAGTGTTGATGCAGTGGCTGGTCTGCAACTCCTGGGTATAAATTAGCCTACTTACTGTCTCAGTCTCTGTTGTAACTGGGATTGCTGGATCATGATTAGAGGTACCCCACTACCCAGTTGTAATCTGAACTAATCTGAACTTGTAGACAAAGGAGGACATTTGTCATATGCATGTCTGGGTTAGGGTTTCATTTTTCTCTTAATCATTTTAGATGATTTTCATTTATATGAATGTGTATGTATCTCACATATGCTTTTGGTTTTCTTTAAAGATGACCTTGCAGCTTCATTTATTCAGTCAGAAAATACCCCCCAATTTAAAATATTTTTATGTTTTCAAAGTATGTAGGTTACTGCTTTCTAAACTCTAGTGACTAATAATAGGTATCAGAGATGATAAGGTAATGATTTGTTCTGGTTTTTTTTTTTTTTTTGCAATGTTTGTGCCTATCTGTGGGTATTTTCCTTCCATACACAATATTTCTTATAATGAACACTCATCTTGCCCTCTCTATTAGCAAAAGAGAACCTTTCAGCCTTGCAGGCCGGATAATCCTGCCTCTACCTCGTAAGTGCTGGGAGGCAAGTGTGTGTCACTTAGCCTCTCAATCTCATCATGTTTTTTAAGTTTTTTTTTTTTAAAGAGCCTTTCTATTTTGCTGAGCCTAGCCAAAAACTCTGGCTGTCTCACCATATTAGCCATCTGAGTGAAGGAGTTACAGGCAGTTTGAGCTTGAGCTACCAGAATTCATGAATGGCTATGTTTTTAAATTAAGAATCACAGAGGAGTGTGACAGTGACCTACAGTCTAGACAAAGATGCTTACCCAATGCACTCTGAAACTTTACTGAAGTTACTTAATTTGTGGATTTCTTTTTAATCAACAGGAAAACTAATGAACTTAAAAAAAAAAAAAGAATTCAGCAGCCAGGCATTGATGGCACTTGTCTTCAATCCCAGCACTTGGAAGACAGAGGCCATTGTGTCTTTGTTAGTTTGAGGCAAGCCTGGTCTATAGATAAAATTAGTGGACAGGCTCCAAAGCCAAAAGGAAACCCTGTTTCAAGAACAACAACACAAATCAAAAAATTTATCCAAGAAGTAGTTGTTCAAGCCTTTAAATTAAGCACTCCTGATACAGAGGTGGGTGGATCTCTGAGTTTAAGAACATTAAGGGCTACAAAGAGAATATATATATATATATATATATATATATATATATATATATGTGTGTGTGTGTGTGTGTGTGTGTGTGTGTGTTACTTTTAATTCTGTATACATATGTACATACATATGCAAGTAACCATGGAGATCAGGGGAAATCTTCTACTCTACGAGCTGCATTTACAGCTGTTTTAGAGACACCAGGGTTGGGGGTTAGAAATAGAACTCCAGTCCACTGGAATAGGAAGATGTCTTCTTGACCTAAATCATTATGCTAGCCCAAAAGAGTACCTACTTACAGTTATTCTGCTGATTATTTTTATTATTAATTGTTCTTGTCATACTTTGTTACAGTGTTGAGTGATAAAGCTGGATCCAAAAAACTCAACAAACCTCCAGGAGATTATTGGGAAAGACAGTGAAGAAAGGGTTAATTGTTAACTAATTGGGGGCAGAAACAGAAAGAGACATAGAGAGAATTGGCAGGAGTTGCTTGCTTATAAAGAGGAAGGGAGCAGTTTAGAACAAGGATCTGCAGTTAGGGCCATTGAAACTGGAGTCATGGAGGTCCCATCAGCCCAGCTCCTTGTGGCCTCTGCATGCACAGTCTTATGACTTCACTTAATGAGTGCATGGCTTAGCCATCCAACCTTTGATAACCTTTGAGATGTCAGTGTAAAGTGATAACCTGTGAAAGACAGACATAGTGGGAAGGGAAGGTCACCTGTGTAAAGCAGAGAAAATTGACTCCAGTGCATGGAAGGAACCTGAGCATTAGAGGGGCCTGTGACCTGCAAAGGTTCCCAAAGAAGAAAACACAGGCCCTGGAGAGAAATTGCATTCAGTGACACTCAGGTGCTGAAGAGAAACCAAGAGGGCAGAAGGAGGAGTGTTTGGGAACAGGAACAGGGCCAGGTTGCCCACAACACCATGGGAGGTAGAATCCAATAATTCAATTATTATTATTAGGTCACACATCCTTTTCTGTGTGCTATTATTGCCCTTGTTAATTACAAACTTTCAAATTATAAAAAATTTACAATGGATACTAGCAGTAGGTGAAGTGACACAGGCCTTTTTAATTCCAGTACTCAGGATGCAGTAGGAATTCTTTCTATTTTAGGCTAGTTGGGTCTACAAAATGATCTCCAGGATAGCCTGGGATTTACAGAGAAACAAATTCTGGAAAAGCAAACAAAATACTCCTGCAACAAATATGTTTTTATTTATCCCTCAAAATGATTAAAAAAGTACCCCATGTGTCCTAATTTTCTTCCAAAACTTGAAACCTTGCCCTAAGGGAATTCTTTTTGAATTATTTACCAGGGGAAAAGATGTTCGCATTTTGTCTGTCATGTACCATAATTTTGCGGTGGGATATTCTCTTTCCTACTATTGATACTTTTCTCCAACAAGGAGTATTTCTGGTGCACAGTGGCATTAAATTTTAATAAGCAACACTCAAATTTTTCAGTTTGTTGGGTATATTCACACCAACACAGGGTGTGTTTGTGTTTGTTTGTGTGTGTATTTGTAGACCAGAAGACAACATTTAGGGACTATTCCTCCACCATGAATCTCAGACACTTAACTCAGTTTCTCTAGACTGGACTCTGAAAATGATTTTTTCCCCATTACCCTTTCTAACGATTCCTAATTGTATCATGATTCTTTGTTGAGTTTATTACTTAATAACTTTTTATTTATTTTTTATTTTTCAATGTTATTTTTATTATTATTATTTTATTTAATTTTATATAACAAAGTACAATTAAATGAAATGAAATGAAAATTAAATTAAATGAAAACAAACATTTATACACAATATTTGGGAATTTGGGCATCATTCTTTCCAAACTACTTCCTGCTTGTAAGGGGCACTGTCATGGGGGATTCGAAGAAGATTCAGATATCCTGGCTATAGTCTGTAGGGCTGCTTTGTCCAGCTGTTTTGAATGTAGGATAACCTGGTACTCTCTTTCAGGGGGTCTGGCTTGATCAAACCACATTAGTCTGGAAGGAATCCACTTCTTTTCGTTTTCTGTGGAAACAAAAATAGAAATCCTTTTCCCCAGTAACTTGTCCTTCAACTTAAATTTTTGGAGTCAAAGCATTTTTTTTTTTCATTCAATTTATTATTTTACATGTCGATCCCAGTGCCCTCTCCCTCCCTCCCTCCCTCCCCCACCCCTTCTTCCCTCCTTCCCTTCTTTTACCCTCTCTGACCTCTCACATGCACACTAACCACCCTCCCCTCCCATCCCCCCACCCAATTCCATATGTAGGGGAATGCCATCCAGTTCGGGTCATGTAGATCTGACATGTCCTGTGAAGTAGGGACTAGGGCTTCTCTCCTGTCTCTAGGTTAAGGCAGTTATCCTTCCATGGGGGATGATGTGCTTGCAAAGTCCTTTGGTGCACCAGGGATACATCCTGGCTCCACTGTCTGAGGTCTCTTAGATTGCTCAGTCCTTCTGGGTGAGACCCATAATCAGGGGGACCTGAGTCAGTCCCATGCTGGTTTCCCAGCTATCAGTCTAGTGGACATTAGCTCCTCCTTGTTCAGGTAAGCTGTCTCTATGTGTTTCTGCTGCATGGTCTTGTCCTCTCCATCTGCATCTGGGTTCTAGTTCAACTCAGTGTTTATGTATGAGCGTTTGCTTCTGTTTCCAACAGGCAATAGTTGAGGGCTCCATGGAGAGGTTAGTTGTTGATCTCACTCTCCGGGAAGGGCATTTATGATAGCCTTTCCACGGAAGCTGAGATTGTTAGTTGGGAGCAGAAAGACACACACTTCTTGGTATATAGGCTATTCACTTGTTTGCCCAGAATTTTCCCAAGATAATTTATGTGTTTTTGACTAATATAAAAGGATTTTTTGAGTTAATCTTATCATTTTTTTTAACATTACATATCGATCCCACTTCCCTCTCCCTCCCTTTCTTCTTACCTCATTGTTATCCTCCCTGCCCCTCACATGCACCCTGATCACCCTTGCCTCCCATCCCCCCACCCCAATTCCACATGTAGGGCAATGCTATCCAGGTGGGGTCATGTAAATCTGTCAAGTGATTTGAAGTAGGGACTAGGATTTCTCTTCTCTCTCTAGTTTAAGGCAATATCCCTCCATGGGGAATGTGTCCACGGGTGCTTTTATGCACCAGGAATACATACCAGTTCCACTGTCTGAGGTCCCTTGGACTGCTCTGTCCATCTAGCTGAGACCCATATTCAGGGTGTCTGAGTCAGTCCCATGCTGGATTCCCAGCTATAAGTCTGGGGGTCCTATTAGCTCTTTCTTGTTCAGGTACCCTCTCTCTATGTGTTTCTGCAACCTAAAATAGTAAGAGAAATATAAAGTAAAACAACAGCCAACATCACATGGAATGGAGAGAATTATAAGGCAATTCCTCTAAAATCAAGTACATGACAAGGTTGCTAACTCTCTCCATATCACTACAATATTGTACTAGAAATTCTAGCTAAAGCAATAAGACAACAAAATGATATCATGGGGATCCAAATTGGAAAGGAAGAAGTCAACCTGTCTCTATTTCCAAGTGATATGATAGTTTACATAAGTGACCCAATAAACTCTACAAGAGAACCCCTACAGATGATAAATACTTTCAGCAAATCATCAGGATACAATATAAACTCAAAAAAAAAAAAATCAGTAGCCCTACTTTATTCAGATGACATAGAGGCAGAGAAATAAATCAGAGAAACATCACACTTTACAATAGCCACAAACAACATAAAGAATCTTGGGGTAAAACTTACCAAACAAGTGATAGACCTATATAATAAGAACTTTGTGCCTTTAAAGAAAGAAATTAAAGAAGATACCAGAAATGGAAAGATCATACATGCTCTTGGATAGGTAAGATATATACAGTAAAAATGGCAATCTTGCCAAAAGCAATCTACAGATTCAATGCAATCCCCATTAAAATGCCACCACAATACTTCACTGACCTTGAAAGGATAATAATCAACTTTATATGGAAAAACAAAAGACCCAGGCTAGCCCAAGCTACCCTGTACAATAAAAGAACTTCAAGAGACATCACCATCACTGACTTTATGCTCTATCAAAGAGCTATAGTTATAAAAACAGCTTTGTATTGGCACAAAAATAGACAGGTAGACCAATGGAATTGAATTGAAAATCCTGATATTAACCCACAAGCCTATGAACACGTGATTTTCAACAAAACATCTAAAAGAATACATTGTGGTGAGGAAAGCATCTTTAACAAATGATGCTGGCACAGTTGGATGATGGTGTGTAGAACACTGCAGTTAGAACCATGTATATCGCCATGCAAAAAAACTCAAGTCAAAATTGATTAAAGACCTCAATATCAATTCAGCCACACTGAACCTATAAGAAGAGAATGTAGGAGGTACCCTTGAAGAAATTGGTATAGGAGTCCATTTCCTGAACATAACTCCAGGAGCACAACACTGAGATCAACAATTAATAAGTGTGACCTGCTCAAACTTAGAAACTTATGTAAGGCAAAGATCACAGTGGACAAGACCAAACGACAGCCCACAGACTGGGAAATGATTTTTACCAATCCTACATCTGACAAAGAGCTGATCTCCAAAATATACAAAGAACTCAAGAAACTAGTCAACAATACACCAAATAAACCTATTAAAAAATGGGGTGTAGAACTGAAGAAAGAATTCTCAATAGAGGAAATCAAAAAGGCTGAAAGACACTTAATAGAGAGCTCAACATCCTTAGCTATCAGGGAAATGCAAATCCAAACAACTTTGAGATACCATCTTACTCCTGCCAGAATGGCTAAAATTAGAAACACCAATGACAACTCATGCTGGAGAGTATGTGGAGAAAGGGGAACACTCCTCCACTGTGCTGGTGGGAGTACAAACTCGTGCAGCCATTTTGGAGGTAAGTATGGCAGTATAAACAGATAGTTGACACACATCAGATATTTTTCTCTCTGGGATCTCATGTAACTAAACATCTGTTGGCTGAAGATCTTACCAAATATATTCTAGTAACATCCCCTTCCATGTGAATTTTCTCTAGCCCTCAGAGTTTGTTACATGAAAAGTGCACAACTTCAGCACACTGCTCACATACATGGGGTTCCTGTGAAGGGTGATTTTCCATGATTTTAAAAATTAAAGATACATATGAAGGCTTTTGTGTGTGATTCCTTCCCAGAGTTTCCCTCAATTATGTGTTATTTTATCACTTTTGAGAGTACAGTAGCCCATCACTCACCATGTTGTGCCTTTCTGTTTGCCCTTGCTCAAGGCACAGAACACAAAATGATTGGTGCCAGATTCTCTCCAATCCAAGCCTGAAGCCTGGGACAGGAAATACCCTGCAACTGGCAGGTCGCTGAAGGCCTTGATGGGCTGATAAGGGTGGGTGACTAGAGCACCTCCCAGAGGGTTACAGTGTGCTTAAAGACACACCCCAGACAAAGACCTTTTCAACATCAGCAGTGATATGATTAGTATAGCTCTTGGAATGGACTGCAAAGCAGGTGCTGCTCTCTTGCACTCCATAGGCTTTTCCCCTTCTTCCTCCTGGTTACAAAGTGGCTAGCTAGCTTATACAGCCCACTAGACTTACTATGTGCATAGAGAAATTCTCTGTCAAAAAGCTGAGAGCCCAGAATGTTAACTACAAAGAGAGATTTGGGGACACAAAAAGTTGTGTTTGTTTTGTGGCATTAAACTGAGCTCAGTGTAAACACAATGAGGTTGCCACAACAGTCCAAGTGGGGACTGTGTAGCAATGGCTGAGAGGAATCTCGAATAGCTACCTCCAGAGGATCACACTACATGTGTTTATATCTCTGGGAAAAAATGGCCAGGTCCCTGCAGGCTCTTACTTGGTGGGCTGATTGGAATGGGTGCTGGGCGTATTTTGTGCTATGGCTATGATAACAATAATGCTTTTGATCCTGGGTGTTTTGGCCTGTAGCTCCACTGTTGGTTCAAAGATGCCTCGAGAACACTTAGATATAGTTTCTGAGACTGAAAGAGATACAGACTTAACAATCAGCAAATGGATGCTGTCCTCTTGTGTCCTTAATTACAATACCCACAGTGCAGGTTGAGACTCCAGGTGTCAGCCCTAGGCCTGATAAATTAACATAACTCAAGCTTTCGAAATTCTCCCCCTAGAAGACCCTGTGTGACAATAGTCAAGCCTCAGCAAATCTGCTGTGGAACTTAGTAAAAGGAATACAGTACAAGATATCTTAACAATACTGTTATAACTTTATGACTATCCTCTAAAATTAGTAAAGCAATGTAAGAGTTCTTATCAATGCTGTTAAAAGTTTACTGCTAAAAGACAATTACTTTTCTCCAAACTCAGTAAACCAAATCACTGGTACACTGACCACAAGCAGGCAAAAATAGGTGTTTTTTGATCTCATGCTTCAAAGGAATTACTGACATTTTTATAATATGTCTGTAAATTGCAACGAAAGATCTGTTCCTTGAACTTTCTGTATAAAAACCCAATACTCTAAAGTAAAAATCGCAGCAGTTGCAAACATCCTCCAGTGGGTTAGTGTCTGTCTGTCAAACCAAAGCCACTCCTGACCTGGTCATCTGAGTTTTAGTCCCCATGCAGACCCATCACCCACTGACCAGTCTGCAGCATGAGGTGTTATTGGCCGGGTTGTACAGGAACATCGAACTGTCAGGAAATAAAAGCAGGTACCAGATCAAAAAGATGATAATTTTCTTTCTCTCATCAGAAAGCTTGATCATTGCTCTATCACGGTAGGAGTTTTATTCCTGAACCTCAGAAAAACAGCTTGATAAATGCAAAATTATGAAAAGAGTATTCTTCATGGAAAGTTGAAAATTTAGAGAGGAATGGAGCTAGGAAGATTTTTGTGTATGACCACTACTGTTAGCCAGCACATCTTACTCAGTGAGCAGTTTTAAACAATCTGCATTATTCAAGAATTCAAGCTTTGTAAGACCCTCAGAATGAGGAGTCTCCCAGTTTCCATCGGTATCCCCAAGAACTCAATGTCCAATCCAGTTGCTGCAACATGCAAGAGGCTTTAATGAACAGTAAACATTTGTGCAAAGGGGCCCCTCCAGCACGCAGACTAGTGAGAAGCCATCTCCCCCCTCCACCGGGCACAGGTGTTTTTAGAGGCAAAACCTCCAAGCTTAGGGAGGGGGGTGGGACCCTCTGTCCATTGAGTACATGACCCTTTCAGGCTGGATAGTCTCCCTATTATGGTCAACAGACCTTAGGGCCTCAGGGTGTGCTAATTAATCTTGTCTGGGCAAACCTGAGGTGCAGTTATCTCTTTGTTTCTTAAAGACCCTATTCACCACCTGCTGACTCACAAGAAAGGAGGGGCAGTGTGAATTCTGGGTATCTTGTTTTCTCAGGGCCTTGTGAGCGGAAGTTAGCAAATTCCGAGGAACAGATATTAGTTAACTTTCCAGGTTAGTCTGCCCATCATTTCAAGTGGGGCATTTCTCTAACTTTACTTTTTTGTCTTTCACCCCCTATATTTTATCTCTAGAGAGTATAGTTCTAGTACTCTGATCTACAAAGCTCCCCACCCAGAACCTGCCCTTTCTCCACCCTGTGTCCTACTGTGCCCACTGCTCCACTGCTCTGGTTGAGCAATGGGACAGAGAGCAGGTCAAAAAAACATCTCCACCTCCGGAAAACTTCTTGGACCTGTTTTGAAAATACTGGACCCATCTATCCCGCTGGACCACCCAGAATGCCCGCCTGCCTGATGTTTATCCGCCATAACTGAGGTTCTGCCAGGGGAGAGACCTCCTAGAGTGACCGGAACATACAGAGTTACAGACATTGAGCACCTCTCACAACTATGTCCCCAGGAACTCCTTCGCAAACACAAGGTTCCGGGACTGTCCCCTGCACCGCTCACAATTGGCAGCAGTCTCAGGACTTCCGCCTTTCGGTCACGAACTAAAGCTTCTGGTTCGTGGCTGTCAGTGTCCCCGGAGGACACACATGGAAAACATGCTTCTAGTTCCACCCGGCCAAACGGACACACCATTTCCGCTTGTGAACCAAGAACATCAGGCTTCCAGTCACTGACTTGAGCTTCCGATCCGTCACACAAAAACGGTCCCGAGGGAAGGTTGCAATGAAGAGATGCACAACTTGAGTTCCACGCGTGAAGTAAACATGACGGAGTGCGCTGCAGCCTGAGTTCTGCTTCCAGAACATTACTTCCGCTTACAGATGGTGCAGCGTGCGATTCCCTGCCCACCGGGTGGTGATTAAATCGGATCCACTTTCAGCCCAGGACGGGAATCGATTGCATCGGACATTGCGGGCCCAATAGGAAGCCATAAGGGACCGGACTTCCAGGTCCAAGCAAACAGGTCGGAAACAGCTGATTCTGACGGCAAAAGAGGCAGTGCAGAATATATTCCCTGTCACTAATCGAGGCGGTAGGTGGGACTTCTGGGTGTGGTGACCAGGCCAGAAACCGAGATCGCAACCCTAGGTCCGCGGACCCCTCTGGTTTTCGTTGTTCCCTGTTTAAGCCACGGTTGGCAGCAGGGCTTCCTGTTGCTGTAGGAACCAGGGTGGGACTTCCGGTAACATGGTAAAGTGGGGCGGGACTTCCGCGTGCAAGCATTGACCAGGAATTAATGACTTAGGGAGGTTCCCAGGGGAGGGGCAGGGTCAAGGGAGCAGTGACGTCAGAGAAGTTACAGGCGTGGCCTGGAGGAACACAGCTGTCAATCAAACAGCTGTCAAACATCCGTCATTCATTCAGTCAGTCACAGTCAGTCACTCAGTCATTCAATCATTCATTCATTCATTCAGTCATTCACTCAATCACTCATTCATTCATTCACTCATTCATTTAGTCATTCATTCGTTTATTCAGTCATTAATTCATTCACTCAGTCATTCACTCATTCATTCAGTCATTCATTCATTTAGTCATTCATTCATTATTCAGTTATTAATTCGTTCATTCATTCATTCACTCATTCAGTCAATAGTTCAAGTCATTCATGCAGTAATTCATTCATTTCAGTCATTCATTCATTATTTCATTCATTCATTCATACATTCATTCATTTAATCTTTAATCATCCATTCAGCCGTTAACTCATTAATTCATTGTACATTCATTCATTCAATCACTTCCTCTGTGTGCTGGAGGCGGGTCTTGCGGTCCCTGAGGCTAAGGCGCTGACATTGACAGGCAGTAGGTGGGACTTCCTGTTTCCTTTTACCTACTTTGTAGCCTTTGGCCTTCTTGAACCCCGCCCTCTTTTTTGGGCACCCAGCGGTGGGGAATAAGTCCCATCATCTCAGAGGAACCGGAAGTGTCTGTCTGAAGCCGGAAGTGGACAATTTCTGGTCCCGCCCAGAACAGAAGGGAACCTCCCAGACCGGAAGTGTGCGATCCTTTCACCTTGGAGCTGGTTCCACTCACCAGGCTGCTGCAGGGTAAGAGGGTGGTGCTGGCGAGCAGCTCCTCCAGGAGGCGGGACATCCTGTCCACCATGGTGACTTCAAGGGGCAGGGCCTGCTCTGGGATTGTCAGCTGTGACTTCTGGGGGCGGGGCCTACTGTGACTGACAGCACCTCGTCCCCAGGGCCTGCAGTTCGAGGTCGTACCCTCCCACTTCCGGGAGTCCCTGGATAAGGCGGGATTTCCGGCTCTGCGGGAATATGCCCTGGAGACAGCTAAGCTGAAGGCGCTGGAGGTGGCTCAGCTGCTGCACAGGGTGAGGCCGGGCTCTGTCCCTTCTGTTCAGGTGGTAGGCCCCACACCTTCCTTTCAAGGCCCCGCCCACAAGCCTGCCCCGCCCTCTGCCCTGCATGACCTGCACCTGCCTGATGTCATTATTGGAGCAGACACCATCGTGGTGAGTGAGGCCCCACCCCTTCCGGACCTGCCCGCCCCGCCCCTCACTGACCCAGCCCCTCGGGGTCTGGCCCGGCTCAGTGCAGACCATGGATGGTGTCATCCTGGAGAAGCCAAAGGACAGGATGCTGTGCAGGTGGGCGGGGCCTGTAGGGGCGGGGCTGACCCACCCAGGGCAGAGTGGGCGGGGCCTCTTGCCTCTGTCCTTCCCAGTCCCGCCCCTTGCCAACCACGCCCTGTCCCGCCTTCCCTGGCCCCACCCAGGCTGAGCAGCTGGCAGCACAGTGTCATCACTGGCATGGTCATCGTGAGGCCACTGTGGCAGAGGTGGCTTCAGGAGCCGAGTTCCTCATGCCCAGAGGCCCCAGAGGCGGAGGGGGACCCAGAAGCAGAAGCGGAATTGTCACTGTTCCACGAAGAGACCCGTGTGACATTCTCGCGGCTATGGAGCCACTGCTGAGTGAATAAGTGGAGAGCGGGGAGCCTCTGTGATTGGGTGCGGGGTGGGGTGGGTGGGGCCGGGAAACCTGGAAGTGAGGCCTGAAAAGGAAGAGCAGTCCCCCGGTGGGCGTGGATGTGGCTGAGCATGGGTGTGGCTGAGCATGGCACCTGGTGTGTCCCTGTCCCCGCCTTGCACCCAGGGACAAGGCTGGTGCCTATTGCCTGCAGGCGCGAGGCGGTGCCCTAGCAGAGCGTGTGGAAGGGGATTTCTTCAACGCCATGGGGTTTCCACTCAACCGCTGCATGCTTGAGCTGGCTGCCATCTTCCCGGAAGTGGGACCAGAAGTCCCTGTCAGCCAGTGTCCGGCCACACCCCAATAATGAGGATTGTAGATGATGAGTCTGTAACTGTCCTGGCGGGAATTCTGGTGAGAGACTGACTGAAGGGGTGGGACTTCTGGTGAGTTTGTGAGGCAGTGAACCATTTCCCATGATGCCCTTGGTGCATTGTGTTTGATTGAAAGAGCAAGCTTCCCTCAAGTGCATCACTTCCCAGTCCTAGGGCACAGGACATGGGGTGAGGTGTGTGTAGGTGGGATAAGGGGACATGCCCACCGAGGGGAGTACACCTAAACCCGCCTCTGTGGTCCCACCCCTTCTGATGCCCCGCCCTCACCATCTCCATGGGCCCCGCCCTTGCCCCCACTGGATCCTGCATGAGCAGGATCTCAGGGAGCAGCTTCACCATCAGATGCCTGTGATGGACATTTGACATCAGGAGCAGGGTCAGGGGATGCCCCACCCCCTGCCTGCACTCTGATTTGCATTTTCAAGCACTGCCTGGAGACTCAGAAGACATCAAGTACAGAAACTGCTGGGGTTAATTTGCATGGCCACACCTCCAAATGACCTAACCTGCATGTATTTGCAGGTCAAAGTCCCAAAAAGATGGTACAGCTTGCATGCATTTGCATAGCAAAAGAATGCAAAGCAGCATGCATTTGCATATTAAAGTGCATTTCCAAAACTGGGGTTTGCTCATTTGCATACTCAAATGTGAAGCCCCAATTAGACTTCCAGATTTGCAGGCACACTGTGCTCATTTGCATAATCACAATTACTAGTGCATCCTTTACGTAACAGTTTAGCAGCCTCATTTGCATATTTAAATGGGTGGCAGGGTTTTACTGCTCAGCATCAGGTCCCACCCCTTCAGCACTGCCCTAGCTCACCTGTCCCCTACCCCAAGTTTACAGTGTCCAAATTCACAGTCAGTGACTCTCTCCAGTCCCTGCCCTCATCCACACCAGGCCCTTCCCTCTTTCTCTCCTAGGGACCCGAGGGCAGGGCCAGGGATTGTATATGACCTATGGTGCAGACAGGACTTGGTCGGGGCAGTGACATCCCAGTAAATTGTGACCGTGAGCAGGAAGTGCCCTCCTTCCCTACCCTCACCATCTCCACCCCCAGGTGGGTGTGGCAGGAGTCTCCTACCGCACTCTTAGGTTACCAAGCAGCAATGCTAGGACCCAGAGGGCAAAGGCCCTGGTAAGCAGGTTACAACAGTAAAAACCCTGAGGATGCTGGGTGTGGCCCCTGTGACATCACAGAACTCGCCCCCTCCAGGCCCTTGTGCTGTCAGTCACCGCAGGCCCTGCTCCTCCCGCTGTCAATCACTGCAGGCCCCACCCCCTGCCTCTGGGCCATAAGGTCTGCTGAGGGTGTAATCTGCAGGCTGATTGGGCTGGGCCATGTCAGCTATCTTCATAACCGGTGAGGGGCAGGCTGCAAGCCGAGGGCAGGATTTCCTGGCAAGGGAAAACTGGCAGTAGAGACTCAGGTCAATCATCAAGGGTGGGGCAGGACTTCTGCTCACAGATCGCAGCCAAGGCCGACCTGAGCCAAGGCCATCAGGAACTTTTGTAACTGCTGTGGCTGGGAATGCATTTCCCAGCATCCTATGTGGCCGCTTACTGCTTCGCTGCCCAGAGACTTCTAGGTTTGGATGCTCATGTCTGGGACTGCATTTCCTAGCATCCTGTGCGGTTGATTCCTGCCTTTATGCCCAGGGACTTCCGGCCAGGGACTGTAGTTCCCAACATGCTCTTCAGTGGCATTCTGTTTTTCAGCAATGAAACTTCCAGTTTGTAGTTTGTGGAGGCCCAGGACTCCATTTCCCAGCATCCTCTGTGGCCACTACCTGCTTCTGTGCCCTGGGACTTCTTATTTTCATCTTTGGCGGCCGAGGACTATACATCCCAGCATGATGTGAGGCCGCTTTCTGCTTTTCTATGAATGGACTTCTGATTAAAAACTTTGGGGTCCAGAACTGCATTTCCCAGCATGCTGTGTGGCTGCTTCTTTCTTTTCGCCCCTTGAAATTCTGTTCTGGACTTCAAGGACCCTAACTACAGTTCCCAGCATGTGCCGGTCTTGTTTCCATCTTTTCAGTTCCTAAACTTAATCTGGTCTCTGAGGCTCCAGTACTCCATTTCCCAGCTTCCTGTGGGGCTGCTTCCTGTTTTTTCAGCCCTGAAACTTCCACCATTTAAAGGCACATAATAATTTAGAAATAATTTAAAACTTAGAACAGTTGAATTTAAGTTGTATGAAGTTAGCTTACATTTACATAAAGTTAAGTTGAAATCAAATGTACAGATATATTATTCAGGACTGGGTAAATTGAGAAGGACTAGAGTGTGAAGCTATGTATAACATAGAGAAAAAGATATTACAGACAACAAATAAAAGGCAAACGGTAAATGAATTTGTTAGCAGCAGAAGCTGGCTAGACTCCTTCTGCCTAAATGGCTGATGTAGCAGAAAGAAGAACCATGGTGGGTAAAGCTAGGCCACATGGTCAAGATGGTGGCTGCCATAAACATTCCCAACAGCTGGAAGTAATCGTAAAGTTTTGAGATATAATTTTGTCTTGAGCAGATGCTGCCTCAGCCCAGTCCACCATACTGAGACAGGTTGCAGCTGGGGCAGGCAGGAGAATTTGAGCATGGTGGGAAGAGAACCAAAACCAGACTGTTTAGCAGAGAGATTAAAAAAAAAAAAAAAAAAAAAAAAAAAACTCCTTCCATCTACCTGTTCGCTGGCAGTAATTTGAATGATCCCATAAAATATCGGGATCTAGAGAGCCGTTACGTGGCCAATTTGAATTATTTTCTAGGGGATATCTAGGCTACTTTTCAGTACGAAGGTAAATAAGTCTGGGTGACTTTACAAGTGGCATTAAATGAAAGGGTTTTAAATTTTCTATCAGGCATCCCAGTGGAGTGGTGGGGGATATTTCCTTGGTCGGTTTATTCCCCATGGGTGGAATGAAAGTGACAATGCAGTCTTGGAACTCATCAGCCCAAGAGCGTGGCCACATGATAAGCGAGAATGGCAGGGCATTATTCGAAGCTCGTCAGCCCAAAAACCTTGCCAGGGCCAACAGAGGCCGGAAGGACTCAGCAATCCGAGAGCAGGGCAGATATACCACCCTGGGCAGTATGTCGTCCACTGTGGAATGTACCCGACCTTAAGGAAATGGGTTAAAATGTAAAAGGGTACCTTACCTAATTGAAGCCTGTGTGGGGTGGTATTTCCAGTGAACGGGCGGGGGGGAGGATGGTGGCGGACCGCTGGTATCTAAAACAAGATCCTGAGTGTCTCTGGCTGGCCGCCCACCAGCAGACAACTGCCAGTGACCCTCAAGGAGAGCCTGCCTGGGTTTTGGCACCAATGTAGTTCTTTTGCTGTGCATCTAATGCCTAAGAAACACAAACACGAGACGCAGCACCATGTAGAGTTTAGTAGTTAAGTGTAAGTCACTAGTTAGCCACAAACTAAGCCACACATACTAGCTCACTAGTTACCCACACACCATGCCACTTGTTAGCCACATACTTAACTCACTATTTAGCCACAAACATTAAGTCACTAGTTAGACAAACACCTATATCAATAGTTAGCCCCATACCTAAGTCACTAGTTAGAAACAAAAACTAAGCCACAAGTCCATCACATAAATAAAGCAGTACTTAGCCACACACACTAAGACAGTAGTTAGTCACACACCTAAGTTAATATTTAGCTACATGCCTAAGCAGTAATTAACCACATTGACTAAGTCACTAGATAGCCACAAAGCTAGGTTACTAGTTAGCCACAGTCACTATGTCTCTAGTTAGCCTCACACAATATATCACTACTTACCCACCCATATTAAGTCACTAGTCAGCCACACATCTAATTCACTAGCTAGCCACAAACACCAAGAAAATAGTCAGCCACACACACACTGAGATAGTAGTTAGCCATTCGCCTATGTATTTCTACATATGTATTCTACAAACACTAAGTCACTAGTTATCCACACACACTAAATCAGTAGTTAGAAACACACACTATGTCACTAGTTAGACACATACTAAGTATTTCTAAAAGAAAAACAGTTCACAATAAGGAGGTCCCAGGACTTGGGAATCAGGCCTTTAATCCCAGCAGTAGGGATTTGGAGATAGGAGGGACATGGCTGGACAGAGACGGGAAGATAAGGTAGAAGAGACAGAAGAGCATGCAGTGAGATGATTTTGTTTGAGCAATTAGTCTGAGGGATCGAAGAGATATCAGTCAATCTGAGGAGGCAGTGTGAGGACAGGAGTACATGGCTTGTCTGAGAATAGGTAGAGAAAGAACTCTAGTAGCCAGATGCTCTGAATCTGTGATCTTTCAGTTTCCACCCCCCTCCCTGATAGGTTACTGTGAGTTTTTATTAGTAAGATCTATTAGAACTTGTGCTTCAAATGATGATCTCTTTGTGGAAGTGTGATATTTCAAAGTCAATAGAGGTAAAAATTTAAAATTATTAAAATATGTTAATTTTACTTTTTTGAAAATTACATTGGTATCTTTTTAATGTTTTTTATTTTTAAAAAAATTTATTATACATATCAAACCAGTTCACTCCACCTTACTCCCACCCTCCGTCTCCCCTTCTCTCCCAACTTCCTGAACCCCCTGCCCCTCTCCCCTCCCATCCAACGAACATTATACTCACACAGGTAATGCCTTCCAGGAGGGGTCATCTAAATCTTTCAAGTCATTTGAAGTAGGGACTAAATTATCTCTCCTGTCTCAAGGCTAATGGAGTATACCTCCATGGGGTATTCCCCCAAAGTCATTTTTGCAAAAGGGATATTTCCTGGCTTCACTGCCTGAAGTCCCTTAGACTGCACAGGCTTAGACCCATGCTCAGGGGTCTGTGTCAGTCCCACAGCTATAAGTCTGGAACCCCATTAGCTCCTCCTTGTTCAGGTCAGCTGTGTCTATGTGTTTTTTGCAGTGTGGTCTTGTCCTCCCTCTCCCTCTCTGCATCTGGATTCCAGTCCGGCTCAGTGTTTAGTTGTGCATGTATGCTTCTGTTTCCATCAGCTACTAGATGACGGCTCTATGATGGTGGATAAGTTAGTCATTGATCTCATTGTCAGGGAAGGGAATTTCTGGTAGCCTTTACACTGTTGCTCAAATTGTTAGTTGTGGTCAGTCTTGTAGGTCTCTGGACATTTCTCTAGGTTCAGTTTCCTCTTCTAACCTATAGACGTTCCCTCTTTTATAGTCTCTATCTCTTTCTCCTCTCCTAGCTATCCTCTTCTCTTCTCTTCACTTCATTTCTCTACTCTTCTCTTCTCTTCTTTTCTTTTCAATACTCTTCTCAAGTCTATTCCTCCCCTGACCAAATCTTCCTAGTCCCATGATCTTTCCTCTCCTACTTCTTTCCTTATGCTAGTTCACTCTCCACTCTCTACCCCCCAATTACCATATGTTCTGGGGACCGTGTCCCTTCCTGCTTCTTCGAGTGACCTTATGTGAAACTCTTAGAATCCTCCTTATATCATAGTTTCTCTGGCAGTGTGATTTGTAGGCTGGTTATCTTTTGCACTATATCTAAAATCCACATATGAGTGAATACATTTCATGTTTATCTTTTTGTGACTGGGATACCTCATTCAGGATGGTTTCTTCAAGTTCCATCCAGTTGTCTGTAAGTTTCAAGATTCCATTACCGCCCCCACCCCGCAGAGTAGTATTGCATTATGTAAATGTGGCACATCTTCTTTATCCACATGTCAGTTGAGGGGCATGTAAGTTGCTTCCAGGTTCTTGCTATTATAAATAATATTGCTATGAACATATGTGATCTCAAGTCTTGGTTCCATGGATGTGGATCATTTGGGTATGTGCATAAGAGCTAGGTTACCAGGTACTGTGGTACACTGATTCCCATTATCCTGAGGAACAGCCATGCTAGTCTCCAAAATGGCTGTACAAGTTTGCAGTTCCACCTGCAAAGCATAAGTTGTTGTTGCTGTTTCTAATTTTAGCCATCTGACAAGAGTAAGATGGTATCTTAAAGTTGTTTTAATTTACATTTCCTTGATAGCCAATGTTTGAATAGGTCCCATTCATTAGTTGTTGATCTCAGTGTTTATGCTCATGGAGTTATTGTCAGGGAGCGGTCTCCTGTACCAATTCGTTCAAGAGTACCTCTACTTTTTTTTTTTCCTAAGAGGATCAGTGTGGATGGATTTATGGAGGGATCCATTTGGACTTGTGTTTTGTGCATGGCTATAGACATAGATCTATCTTCAATCTTCTATACACCATCATCCAGTTTTACCAGCAACACTTGTTGAAAGATGCTTTCCTTATCCCATTGTACACTTTTTGCTGTTTTGTCAAAAGTCAGGTGCTCATATGTGTGTGGGTTAGTTTCAATATTTTCTATTAAATTTCATTGAGCTACTTGTCTATCTTTGTGCTAATACCAGGCTGTTTTCAGGACTATAGCTCGGTAGTAGATCTTAAAGTCAGGGATAATTATGCCTCGTGAAGTTCCTTTATTATACAGGTTGTTTTGGCAATTCTTGTTCTTTTGTTTTTCGATATAAAGTTGATTATTATCTTTTCAAGGTCAGTGAACAATTGTGCTGGCATTTTAGTAGATACTGCATTGAATTTGTAGATTGCCGTTGGCAAAATTGCCATTTTTACTATTTTTGTTCTACCTATCCATGAGATTGGTAGATCTTTACATTTTCTGGTATTTTCCTTAATTTCTTTTTGTAAAGACACAAATGATTATTATATAGGTCTTTCACTTGTTTGATAAATGTTACCCCAAGGTACTTTATGTTTTTTGTGGCTATTGTATAGGGTGATGTTTCTCTGATTTCTTTATCAGCCCCTTTGTTGTCTGAATATAGAATGGCTACAATCTTTTTTTTTTCGTTTATCTTGTATGCTGATACTTTGCTGAATGTGTTTTTCAGCTGTAGGAGTACCCTGGTAGAGTTTTTTTGGTTGTTTATGTAAACTATCATATCTTCTGAAAATAGAGAAAGATTGAGTTCTTCCTCTCAATTTGTATCCTCTTGATATCCTTTTCTTGTCTTATTTCTTTTGCTAGCCCTTCAAATACAATAATGAAGAGATACAGAGACAGAGGGCAGCCTAGTCTTTGTCTGGATATTATAGGAATCACCTTAAGCTTCTCTACATTCAGCTTGATATTTTCTCTGTATTTACTACATATTGCTTTTATTATGTTTATATAAATTCTTGTTATCCCTGATCTCTCCAAGACCTTTAACATGAAAGGATGTTGAATTTTGTCAAAGGTTTTTTCTACATCTAAGTGGATGATTATGTGATTTTTCATTTTTAGTTTGTTTATATAGTGGAATATTTGATATATTTTCATATATGAAGCCATCCCTGCAACCCAAGGATGAAGCCTACTTGATCATGGTAGATGATTTTTCTGATATATACTTGGATTCATTTTTTCTGTATTTTCTTGAGTATTTTTGCATCAATGTGAAGGAGAGATATTGATCTTTAATTTTTCTCTTAGTTGTGTCTTTGTGTGAATGTGTATCAAGGTGATTGTAGCCTCAAAAAAGGTGTTTGGTAATGAAACTTCTGTTTTTATTGTGTGGAACAGTTTCAGGAGTATTAATATTACTTCCTCCATGAATTTTCGGTAGAATTATTCACTGAAGAAGACATCTGGCTCTGGGATTTTTTTATGTTGGAAGGGTTTGTATGATTGCTCCTACTTTGTTAGTTAGTTGTTATAGGTGAATATACGTTGCATGTCTATTCTTGATTTAATTTTGGTAAGTAAGGGTTATCCAGAAATTTGTCCATATCCTTTGAATTTTCAAATTTTGTGGAGTATAAGTTTTCAAAATATGACCTGAAAATTGCCTGGATTTCTTCAGTGTCTATTGTTCTGTACCCCTTTTTCTTTCTGATTTTGTTAATTTCCATGGTGTCTCTATGCTTTTTGTTTAGTTTGGATAAAGGTTTGTGTACTTTGTTAATTTTCTGAAAAAAACCAACTCTTTATTGCATTGATTTTTTTGTATTGTTTTTCTGTTTTCTACTTTAATGTTTTCAGCACAAAAATTGATAATGGGACCTACTCCTGAGGGTTGAGTTTGCTTTATTTGTGTCCTAAGGTTTTCAGATGTGTTGTTAATTCTCTAGTGTGTGTCTCATCCATTTTCTTCATATGGGCACTTAATGCAACGATCTTCCCTCGTAGCAGTGCTTTCAAATTG
This sequence comes from Phodopus roborovskii, assembly GCF_943737965.1. Taxonomy (NCBI): domain Eukaryota; kingdom Metazoa; phylum Chordata; class Mammalia; order Rodentia; family Cricetidae; genus Phodopus; species Phodopus roborovskii. The sequence continues at coordinate 97,030 of NW_026127048.1, read as the reverse complement.
TCCCATAAATTCATGTATGTTGTATCGACAACCTCATTGAATTTTAGGAATTCCTTAATTTCTTTATTTCTTCTTAGACCCAAGTATGTTGAAATTGAGAATTATTCAGTTTCCATGAGTCTGTAGGGTTTTTGTGATTTTTTTTTATTGAATTCCAATTATAAAGCATGGTGGTCTGATAAGATACAGGGCAATATTCAAATGTTTTTGTATCAGATGAGGATTTTTATGTTGCCTAGTATATGGTCAATTTCAGAGAATGTTCCATGTGGAGCAGAAAAGAAGTTATATTCTTTTTGGTTTGGATGGAATGTTCAATAAATATCTGTGAAACCCAATGAAGACATAACTTCTGTTAGTTCTTTTGTTTCTTTGTAAAGTTTCTGACTGGTGGTCCTGTCTAGTGGTGAGAGTGGGGTGTTGGTCTCCCACTATAATTGTGTGTGGTTTTATGTGAGGTTTGAGTTTTAGTACCATTCCTTTATGAATATGAATATTTTATGAATATGAATATGTATTTGGGTCATAGAGATTCAGAATTGAGGTTTTGTGCTTAGGATTTCTACTGTGATGAATACAAAATGACTGTTTTCGTCTCTTTTTTGATTGATTTGGTGTGAAGTCTAACTTGTTAGGTATTAAGATAGCCAGACATGCTTGCTTCTTGGGTCCAGTTGATTGAAAGATCTTTTCCAAGCCCTTTACCCTGAGTAATGTCTATCTTTGAAGATTAGATGTGTTTCTTGTGTGCAGCAGAAGGATGGATTCTGTTTCCGCATTCATTCTGTTAGCCTTTCTTTATTTATAAGTGAGATAATACCACTAATATTGAAATGTTGAGGGATAGTAAGGGCCATTTTTGGTTAATGTTTTTTTTTTGCTTATGATTTGTTGTTGGCAGTGGTTTTGTGTGTGTGTGTGTGTGTGTGTGTGTGTGTGTATACATGTAAGACCCTCAGAATGAGGAGTCTTCCAGGTTCGGTCGATACCCCAAGAACTCAATGTCCAGTCCAGTTGCTGCAAAACGCAAGAGGCTTTAATGAACAGGAAACGTTTGCGCAAAAGGGCTCCTCCAACATGCAGGCTAGGGAGAATCCCCCTCCCCTGGGCCCAGGTGTTTTTAAAGGCAAACCCACAAGCTTAGGGAGGGGGTGGGACCTTCTGTCCATTGAGTACATGACCCTTGGAGGCCGGAAGGTCTGCTATTAGGGTCAGCAGACCTTAGGGCCTCAGGTGTGCTAATTAATCTTGTCTGGGCAAACCAGAGTTACAGCTATATCTTGACCCTATTTACCACCTGTTGACTCACAGGAAAGGAGGGGCAGTGTGAATTCTTCTTATCTCAGGGCCTTGTGAAAGGAAGCTAGTAAATTCCAAGGAACAGATATTGGTTTCTAGGTTAGTCCATAATTAACATTACTTTTTAGGTCTTTATTCCCTGCTTTTCCCTTGGATTCTGTTGAAGTTAGATTATCTATTTCCTATGTGTTTTTGAGCTGTGGACATGCCACAGGCAGAGCATTATCTGGAGCCAGTCCAGGGAGTTTCCAGGTTAGGGTGTGGGGCGGATTCCAAGCAAATTTTTCCCAGACTCACCTCTAGCAGAGCCCTGGCAATAGGGGTCTCAGATCCTGGTAGACAGTGTTTCAAGATGTTCCTGCGTGGATAGGCAGATCTAGCCAGGGCCTGGCACTTTCCTTCTGAATCCTCTCTAGCAGAAGCCCAGCAATGGGGGCAAGCATCCAGCACCATGGACTCAGGATGGTGGCATTGATACGTGGATCTACCTGGGGCCTGGCATTCTTCAAGTGAGGCCTCTAGCCAAGGATGGTATCTGTTTTTCTAGCTTTTTTCCTTTTAATTTTTATTTATTTATTTTTTTTTGAGACCCCATGATTTTGTGACTCTGCAGCTTGTCTCACAACTATATCTTTTAGACCAGGCTTGTCTTGAACTCACAGAGATTGGCTTCCATCTGCCTCCTGAGCACTAGCATTAAATGCATGTGCCACCACCACCCAGCAATTGGAATCTTTTTAAATGTCTTCTGTAAACACATTACTGCTTGTATCTCAATGTTGCTGCTCTCCTATGCTTCTTAGATTTTACTTATTCCATTCCTTTTCTCAAGTGATGTTTATTATTGATTTCTCAGTAGAGCAAAGTCTTTTGTAACTTTGGGTTGTCTTATGCTGTATAATTGATAATTGTTTTGAACTCCTAATCCTGCTTCTCATATACAGTTCTGGGAAGAAAAACCTACACTTCCTTCCTGCCTGGCCCGTGACTGGTCATTGAGAAGGAAAATAGACAAGAAAATGAGTGAATCCCAAGATCTCTGATTATTGGGGGACTTATATATGAAGAGGGATTTGTGCAAGGATTGAGTTCATGACCCACTTGGATACTGGTGGAGTCACAGTGCAAAAAGGGAGAGGAAGTATGTAAGCTTAGATTTCCTTCTTCAACAGTAGTTGAGGTGAGCAATGTGGAATCAGTTAATCATTCCTAGATAATGCATAATTTTCCCGGTGGGCAGTTTCTTGGAATCCACAGATGAGTGCTATCAAGAATCTGAATAGAGGAGAGACCTTATCATGAATACAAATTGGTATAGTTAAAGTATTTAGCCAAAACAGGTCTGGGTGAACTATTGTGGACTATGTAACAGGGCTGATTTTTTTTTGTGGTTTTGGATGTACTACTGTCTGAGAGAAATGTTTTGAAAAATCCTTGGTGTGCTCTAATTGAAACCACATGGAGCTATGCTTATTAGGCCCAAGACACTGTGGCCTTAGTCAGTAATGTTAATGGGATTGCCTGTTTTCCCCCTGTACTCTACTGCTTGAGTAGCCTTCTCCTGAGGTTGTCTCTTCAAATAATGGAAATTCCCGCTGATGTCTTAGATGTCTATCGTTTCCTTCCATTTCCCCATAGATGTAGTATACAAGAAGCTATTCCTCATGAGAAGCTTACTTAGAATAAGACGTGGCTTAAGCAATTACTCTGTCCCAGCTTTAATCTTTTCTTTGTTCTGCCTTCCCTATTTTTCTCATCTTCTGACACTTCTCCCTCCAGATCTGCTATTGAAAATTAGTCCTGTACTATGAAATAATTATGGTGCTATCTTTTCTGTTGAAAGCTTATGTTGCCTTACTGGCCCAACTTGCAGTATCCTGTCACTATTTAAATTCCTCAAAGTATAAGCTGGGGTCAGACATTGAAAGAACTTAAAGAAGGCAACATATGTGGAATCAAAATCTGTTTTAAGAGTGAGATTGTGGTGGTTCACACCTGAAATCTCAGCACTCAGGAGACACAGGAAAGTAGATCTATGTGAGACCAAGGCCAGCATGGTCTACAGAGATATTCCTAAAACAACTAAGACTATTTATTGAACAGATAAACTCTGTCTCAAAAAAAAAAAAAACAATGACAACAAAAATAACCATCTGTTGTAGGTTCTTTCCTCTTTGATCATTAGCCAGAAATGAATGCAATTTGTCTATACAGACATATTTCTATATTTATTTAAGTCTTTGGCAATGTCCTTATGTCCTCTTGATTACCCCTTCTTAAACTATGTGATTGTATGCCCTCAGTGGGTTTTTTGGGACCTGTCTTTTTAAAAACTTTATTTCTGGATACCAATTATTTATATGGATATGTTTAATAAGCAGAACTCATTAATTTGTAACATTGTACATTAAATTAAAATATAATTCTCTGAACGATGGCAGAATATTATCCCCATTTGCATAGAGAAATCTAGACTATGGGGTGTCTCTCTTTGAAACAAATATCAGTCACTGCAGGGTCAGAAACAGAAAAGTTTAGGCATCCTTTTGAGTTAATTTTGTTCGAGTCTGTGTATATAAGTTCTGAACACATAGAGTCATTGGTAGCTGGATAACATTAAACAAGATCTCAGATTATGTGAAGTAATTTCTCTTGTTTTTATTTATTTATTTATTTTTGACAAAAATTTGAAGGTATTTACACCTTATTTTTTTTTCTCTTCCTCCCATTTGTTCTTTCCCTAATATTGTACACCTCTCGATCACTGCATGGTTGTTGTAGGTGTAGAAGCCATGCTGTATCAATATATGTACTATGGTTTTCATAATCCTTTTGGGATTCTAACTGGTTCCCATTTGCATGAATCTTTGTAATCAGATATCATTTTGTAGGGTGTTACAAATTTAGTTTTCACTGTATTTGAGTCATGTTGCAAATTTATCTTATACAGAATATGCATACTAATGCATCATGTTCTCAATGATTATTGTTTATTTTTTTTTATGTACTCTGTTTTATTCTTGCTGTTTTCAATCTGGAAATCACATTTACTGTTTTGCTCAGCACATATTCTACTTGGGGATGACCTGAGTCAGATCCCAAAACCCAAAATTCTAGGCTCAATACAATGTCACCTCCAGATGCAGGGTATCTGACAATCTCTACTATGGTATGAAATAATTACACATGGGAAACATCTTTCAAACACAATGTGAATATATTAAAACTGGGAATGAATTTGTTTTCAAAATCCTTGTTACTGAAGCTGAAAGACCCGCTGAGGGAGTGGACCCTCACGCCCTGACTCAGGAAAGGTCGTCCCCCCAAATCACTCATGAGAAGCAGTCTTGATGAAAAAGCATGAGGCCTTTTATATTCCAGTGCACTGGGGTCCACAGCCATACTCCATGTGGGGTAGAGGACTGGGAACCCTGGGTACAGGGTTCATACAGCATTTATTGGGTTACATAAAAGCCCACACATCACAAACCAATCATCTCATAGCATCCAGTGCAGACCAATCAATTTGAACTATCCAAGCCTGGTGTTAGCACAGGAAGTCTGCTTTTGCTAGGGCTTCTGGGTAGTGTGACAAGGTTCATTTCCTGTTCTCATTCACTCACAGGTGCTGTCCGGTAAACCACCTTGTTGTAAACAGTCAAGAATGACCTTTTGCCTTCTCACTGCTAGAGGGCAGAATCTAGGAAATATTAGGGTAAGTTTTTCCATCCTTACAAAGCAACAATGAGAGCAAAACCAGTCTCTTTTTGTGGATGATTCTAATAAAATTTGTTTCTATTTTAATTTTTTTAAAATTTGTTTTCATTTTACATACCAATCCCTCATTCCCACTCTTCTTCCCCAACTACTCTCCCTTCCTTTCAAGTTTTTAAGGCCCTCATTCAGGAGTCAACAAAGTCCGGCATATAAATCTGACGAAGAACCAAGCCTCTCTATCTTTTATCTCAACTGAGAAAGGTATCCCACTATAAGGAGTGGGCTCCAAAAACACTGTTCTGATGGGAGATGTCATTCTGTATATGTTTCTCATACTGGTTAATAATAAAGCACTGTTGGCCAATAGGAAAGGAAGATAGGAGGGACTAGGAGACAAGGAGGAAATAGGAAGTAGTAAGGAGGAGTCAAGATGGAGAGTCTGAAGAAAGCAGTATGCCGCCGGCTCCCCGGTAAGAGAAATACATAGATCAGCAGAAATGGGTTAATAATTAAGGCAGAGCTAGCCGATAAGAAACAAGTAACCGCGCCAACAGCATTGTATCAAATACAGAGTCTCTGTGTATTATTTGGGGCTGGTGGTGCGGCAGTGGGACAAGACCAGCGGCAGCGGGCAGAAAAACCATACACGTTACAAATGGCGCCCACGTGGCTAGTAAGAACTTCCACTTAAAATGCTTTCTGGGTGGCACTGCAGACCAAGGCAGTGAGCACAGCTCTCAGTGCTGGCAGTAAAAGTACCCGCCACCATCTTTGGTAAACCGCGGCAAAAACAAAGACTTTCATTTTAACAATGTTGTTGTTTAACAGATAAAGACTCATGGCCAAAAAAAAAAGATAAAGATTTACAGTAGAGACATATTCACGTTAACAAAAGGTGCTAAAAGTTTACAGTGTGTTTTAAAAAAATACATAGGCTTGGGAAACAAAAAAATGGTTTTAAATAGACAAAGAGGAACTGGGTGTGGTGGCACACACCTTTAATCCCAGCAATTGGGAGACAGAGGCAAGCAGATCTCTTGTGATTTCAAAGTAAACCTGGTATGCAGAGTGAATTCCAGGACAGATAAGAGTTACACAGAGAAACCCTGTCTCAAAAAATAAAAAAAGAAAGAAATGGAGTAATAATAAAGCCATGTAAAGATGAAAAGCTTAGAGAGAATCTGGTTATTGTATGCTATTGTGTTGTCTCTGCATTGTTTGACTGCTGAGGAAATAACAACAACTGATAAAGGAAATGCTGCTGCATTAATTCAATTTATATATTTTAAAAATGCTTTGACTCCAACATTTAAGTTCAAGGACAAGTTACTGGGGAAAAGGATTTCTATTTTTGTTTCAACAGAAAATGAAAAGCTATGGATTCCTTCCAGACTAATGTGGTTTGATCAAGCCAGGCCCCCTGAAACAGTCGCTGATGATCCAACATTCAAAACAGCTTGGACAAAGCAGCCTCGAAGACTACAGCCAAGATTTCTGCAACTTCTCAGGATCCCCCATGACAGCGCCCCCTGTCAGCAGGAAGTAGTTTGGAAAGAACGACGCCCAAATTCCCAAATATTGTTTATAAATGTTTGTTTTCATTTAAATGGACTTGGTTATAAATGGGTAATGATCACAGCCAATTCTTTTTAAAGGTAAAAAGGGGATTATGGTATAGATATGAATACTTTGTTTTGGAATGGATTTTCATTTATTGATACAATTTAAGGTCAATTTTGTCATATGTATATTTCTCCTCTTGTTTGTATAGCTCATTTAGAAATGTAATGTATAATGTAGTACAGATTATAGATAATTACCTATGATAGTCAAAGCTTAGAGTTTAGTTAGGGTTTTCAAGATACACAGAGATGTATTTAAGATAGATAGGAATTCTTCAAATCTTTCAAAGACCTACAGAATATGGCATTTAAAATGGTTTAGGGTTTTTCTTGACAATGAGACATAATTGTTCCTGGCAACACCACCTGCGTCAGAAAGGAAGATGAAGATGGACATTGAAGAAACTCATTATGGAGTTTACTTCCAATATGGCAAGACTAGCCATTTGGACAAGATACTGCTCTTGTCTGGACTGTTTGACTTTATGCTGTATAAACTGGACATGCAGGACCCACAGAAAAGTGACTTCTGATTCAAGATGGACATTGCTACAGAGATCCTGCTTCATGGAAGAGTCTTCGAGACAGTATGCAGGACACGGAGAAAAGTGACTGACAAACTGCCAATACAAGAAGACAGTATAAAGTTTTCTGCTTTACTGGAGAGTCTGTCAGACACACTATGGCCTATGGGCTGAAGATGGAAGATTACAAAAGAACTTCGGGTGACCAGGCAGTGAGTTGTTTCTGTCATTTCTAGAGTTTATATATTATCCTTCTGTGGTCTTTGAAGGAGTTGAAGACAGATAGTTATGGTTATAGTTTTCATTAGTTAGGATTAAAGATAAGTTACTTAGACTTTAGACACACAAAGATAGAATAGATGATGAAATATTTTCTTCAAATCTTGCTAAATGTTAATGGACTAAATATTGTTAACTGTGATTCTTACTTGATAACTGTTGTATAATATATTTTGCTATGTTAAGGTTAAAACCCTTCTTTTTATTTAGACAGAAAAGAGGAGATGATGGGAGATGTCATTCTGTATATGTTTCTCATACTGGTTAATAATAAAGCACTGTTGGCCAATAGGAAAGGAAGATAGGAGGGACTAGGAGACAAGGAGGAAATAGGAAGTAGTAAGGAGGAGTCAAGATGGAGAGTCTGAAGAAAGCAGTATGCCGCCGGCTCCCCGGTAAGAGAAATACATAGATCAGCAGAAATGGGTTAATAATTAAGATAAAGCTAGCCGATAAGAAACTAGTAACTGGCCAACAGGATAATATCAAATACAGAGTCTCTGTGTGTTATTTGGGGCTGGCGGCGCAGCGGCAGGACAAAACCAAGCGGCAGGCAGAAAAACCCGTACACGTTATACTGTTCAAGCAACTGGGATGGGTCCTGGTTTCACTGCCAGTGGCCTCCTAACAGATCAAGACACCTAAGTGTCAACCACATTCAAAGGGTCCAGCCTTGAAGGTGCCCTTGCTGTCAATCCTTAATCTGTGAGTTCCCACTAGTTATATTAGATGTGGTGTGGCTTTGTTTGAGAGGGCTTTACCCTGTTAGAGGAAGCATATCACGATAGGGTCAGACATTGATGTTTCCTATACTCAGAATGATGCACAGTGTGTCAGACAATGCCCTGTTGCCTCTGAGTCATACTGTAAGGACTCTAACCTCGAGGACTGCAGCAGGCTCCATGCTGACATGTCCCCTGCCATAACAGAACCTCTGAAATTTCAAGTGTGACAATTCAATTAAATATTTTCTTTGTAAGTGTTGCCCTGCCCCTGCTGTGTCTTTATACAGCAATGAAAACCTAACAAAGACAGAAGTTGGTTCTAGGACCTGGGTTAATTCTATGATAGGCTCTCCCTATTATAGAATTTATTTCTGATGTGTTCTCAGTAGTGTTGTTCTGGTAGCTTGCCTCTCCCTTTATGTCTGTTTATTGGGATTTCTTTCTCAGGGTATATGCTACGTAAACGACCAAAGAAATGGTGCATGTGGAACCCTAATTCATTTTACTTCTAATGTGACTGGGTGAATGCATTATAATGTACATGTGTAAAATAAGTGAGGAAAGCACCAAGGATTATATGACTATATTGTCAAAGAAGTTTACATTTACAATGTGAGTATTATACTTCTTTGTGTTATTTTAGGATGCAGTGACCTATGACGATGTGCACATGCACTCCACTGAGGAAGAGTGGGCTTTGCTAAATCCTTCTCAGAAGTGTCTCTACACAAATGTGATGCTGGACACCTACAGGAACCTCAGTTTTAAAATAAGGGACCGTTTCTTGACTATTGATACTATTCTGTAATTTGATTAAGAAAAGGGAAAATTGGGTGAGTGAGGCATGGTTCTAAGGTTCATTGAAGTTATTCCAAAGGGGACTTATGGACCATAACATTATCTTTATTTTAAATACATTAATTAAATGATGAATTATTATTTAGTTTCCTAATTTTACAGTTAAATAAGTAAGTGTATATCAGATGATGTGATGGTCTGGCATGATTGACTCTCATAAGGAGTCTCAAAACTACAGTGATCGCTGAATTCATAATGATAGATTTTCATAATTAAATGAATAAAATTAGACAAGTGGATTGATGGTGTTCTATAGGTGACTCCTACAATATTGTTCAAAACTGAAGAGATCATTGAGTTTTTAATCATGTATTTGAACAAAACAATGAATGATGAGAGAATTTCTCCTAATGCAATCCTGGAGAGATAACAAAACGATATCAACATTGATTTAAATAAATAAATAACAAAATCACAAGAGACAATTAACAACAACAAGGTGGATCCAGAATCCACTCTTCCTTGTGTAGGAAAAGACAGATTTGAATAATGAAATAATCTGATAGTTATATCGTCTGTCACACTTGAGTCACACAGGTGGCACCAAAATTCAGGGTTCACAGATTATATAATGAAACAATGTAACAATTACAACTATAAATATGTAATTCATTGAACTTTTTTGTATCATCAATTCCTGGGCAGACATGCCAGACATGATAAAATATGCTGTCTTCTCAGATTTTTAAAATTCCATAAGTTAATAATCCGATAACAATACTGTCTTGCCTGATGAAATGTTTTGGCTGGCATCATCAGCAGGGCCTGAATCTCTGTTGTGGTGCAGCAGGTCCTGAGATGATGGGCCTGTACCTGGTGTAGCAGCAGTAGCTAACATGTTGATATCAGCTGAAGAGATGGCCGCAGCAGGGGCATCACCAGCAGAGCTGGGAGAGAGCAGTTCTTCCCTCTTCTGGGTTGTTGTCCTTTTGCGAGGTCTCAGAGATGGTGCCGAACTCCCGGTGCCACTACTTCTTCTCATCATAGATCACAACCGATGGGAAGGTGTGGAGGAAGAGCAGGGAGTCAATGTCTACGACTTTCCAACCTTGTCCCGGACAGATATTTGCACACTAATCCTAATCGATGATGTCATTGTCTGCCGTTAAAATAATTTAAATAATTAAATAAGGCAGTAATAGCTAACTGTCACAATAAAGAGGTGATGTAGCAGTTAAGTGGCAGGGGAGAATGGCCAGACTCCAGTCATTGAGGATGTCATCATTGTCAATTGAAACAATTAATCATAAAATGTGATGATATGGCATATTAACTCCACAAGAGGGAACTTTACATGACTCTTCACGGAATAGAGGATTACTGGTTTACATGACTATACAAATAGGCACATTATCTTGGGTCTTAACACGAACATTCAATTCAAATACTTTAATTATGTAATTAGATGATCTTTCACACTTGACCCCACAAGGTGGCACCAAATTCCAGGTGTCACGGATGATATCATCATTGCTTTATATAACTAAATAATCAAATAATGAGCTGATGTAACACCATCCACTTCCCTAAGGTGGCTCCAAACCAGACTTGTGAACAATGATGTCATAGTTAATTTAAATAATTTAATTACATAATTAATACTTAGATGGTCTAAAGTACTTGACTCCCACATTGTGGAACAATAATCCACATTAGATTATCATGGATAATCTAATGTCCTATTTTAATAATTAAATAATATCATAATCAGAGGATGAAATGGTCTGCCATACCCGACACAAGTTTTCTCCAACTTGACTCCCACAAGTTTGTGTGAAACTCCCCAGTTCATGGCTTATTTATTCACATAATTGAGTAGTAAAATGTGTATATGCTGAAATGTCATTGTGTATGCAAGGTTTTAAAACATATCACACATTTGATGTTGGACAGCTGCCTCAAAAGAGATGAACTGCATTCCAATAATCCCTATGTCTACCCTAACACATGGATTATCACCAACCTGATGGAAGTTACCAAAGGAACACTCACCTTTTGATGAGTAATTGTGAGTCTTATTATCTTTTAATCCATAGTTTTACTTCTTAGAAGAGAGAGCATTCATAAACAGAAGTCTTTGAACCTTTCCTGCACAGACTGTATTCTCTGATATTATGTAATGTTGAATTGGGTAACCAGTAATTGCTCTAGGCCAACATCCAGAGATTTGGCTATGACTTGGTTAGGGGAATCAAATGCTGCCGTTAAAAGTTTTAGGAGATAGTTATCTTGGGAGATTGTGATGCCCTATGATAATACTTTATCGATGCTGCTCTCTGGTCCTTGTCCCATGATATCAGGATACAGAATGCAAGCATGGTTGCCCGGCAACATTTATGATCCAACATTCTGTCACATTCTAGTGCACTTCCCACATGCTAAAATTAGCATACCCACCCATCGACTAACCTTACAGCCTCATTGATTTTCTCACAAAAACAAAAGAGGGATCTCTTTTTTTTTTTGAGTTACATATTTACCAGTCTCTCAATCTACAACATCTCTATAATGATATAAGCATGAAAACGAAAGCATCATTATGCCATTCAAGCACATTGATGAGTATTTCAACCTATTTACTATGCTTTAATTTTCTCATTTCCAGAATGCAAACAATATCATTAATCACTTCTACCATAATCCTTTCCTATGATTTGAAAATAAATTAAATTTCTCTTCATTCTGGTACCTGTAGAGCACTTTGTTCTCATTATTTCTCACAGTTGTTTTATTTGCACTTGGCTGATGATTAAGGATTTTGAGTACTGTCTTATGTTCCTTTGAGTCACTTTAGATTCCTCAATTGATAATTCTCTATTGAGTCCTGAATCCCAATTTCTAATATGGTTATTTAGAGTTATTTGGAGTTTGAGGTGTGTCATGTTATCAGCCCGACAGAGTTCATTAGATAAGATTCTCTGATCATGAGATTATTAAATTATTCAATTTTTAACATCTGTGTTGACTGTGTCCTTCATAGGTCAGCTCTGTAGCAACCTCTCAGAAACTGATGATGCGAAATAATACAATTTTATTTCAATCATTTAATCATTCGGTGTTTAAAAATCTATTATTACATAATCAGTAATGACTGCATAATCCAGTGTCCCTCATTCTCTGGGCACTGCTTCTGGTACCAGTCTCCTGATGTTTCAATCACACAGGGGCCAAACCGATAATGGCACAAGATTAATTCACAGTGAGGAATAACAAGACTTCTGTCATGAAGGACAACATCTTCATCGAATTAAATAAATAGTATGTAATGAAATATAATTCAATAATACTATGGTGCTTCATAATTAAATCTGACAAGGAGAAGTCAACCCTTCTCTTCATGGAATAATTATGTATTTAAAAACTTAAATTGATAATTAATTAGTTGGTGCTTAATATTAACTCTACAATTTGGCACCAAAATTGTAAAACTATGGCTGATGTAATGATCTGTTTCAATAGCTAAATAAACAAGTAATGAGATGATTTTACATCATCAACACCCAACATCTGACTCCAAAAGGGACCTATGGTTCATAACATCACCTTTATTTTTAATGCATTAATGAAATGATGAATTTTTATTTAATTTCCTAGTATTACAGTTAAATAAGTATGTGTAGTATTAGATGATGTGATGGTCTGGCATGATTGACTCCCATAACGAAGCTCAAAACTCCAGCGATCACTGAATAAATAATGACAGATTTTCATAAATATATGAATAAAAATTCAACAAGTGGATGGTGTTTTACATGTGACTCCTATGAGATTGCTCATGACTGAAGAGTTCATTGAGTACTTAATCACAGATTTGAACAAAAAAATGAATGAAAAATGAGATAATATCGCATACTTCACCCCTAGAGGGATAACAAAATGATATCACCATTGATTTAAATAAATACATAATGAAATCACCGGAGACAATAGACCAGCATCTTCAACAAATGGTGCTGGCACAATTGGATGAGGGTGTGTAGAAGACTGCAGATAGACCCATGTGTGTTGCCATGCACAAAACTCAAGTCCAAATGGATAAAAGTCCTCAACATTAACCCAGCCACCTTGAACCTCTTAGAAGAGAAAGTAGGATGTACCCTTGAACAAATACGTATAGGAGACCGCTTCCTGAACACAACTCCAGGGGCACAGACACTGAGAGCATCAACTAAAAAAGGGTTCCACTCAAAACTTAGAAGCTTCTGTAATGTAACGCATAGAGTAGAGATGGCCAAACAGCAGACAACAGACTAGGAAAGATTTTGACCTATCCTATATCCGACAAAGGGCTGATCTCCAAAATATACAAAGAACAAAATAAACTAGTCAACAAAACACCAAATAACACTATTAAAAATGGGGTACAGAACTCAAGAAAGAATTTTCAATAGAGGAAATCAAAAAGGGTGAAAGACACTTAAGAAAGTGCCCAACATCCTTAGCCATCAGTGAAAGGAAAATCAAAACAACTTTGAGATAACATTGTACTCCTTCAAGAATGGCTAAAGGTAGAAACGCCAATGATGACTCATGCTGGACAGGATGTGGAGAAAGGGCAACACTCCTCCACTGCTGGTGGGAGTGCAAACTTGTACAGCAATTTTGGAGATCAGTATGGCAGTTCCTCAGGAAAATGGGAATTAGTTTACCACACGACTCAGCAATCCACCTTTTAGGCATATACCCAAAATGATCCACATCCATGCAACAAAGACATCTGTTCAAATATGTTCATAGAAGCATTATTTGTAATAGCAAGAACCTGGAAGCAACCTAGATGCTCCTCAATTGAAGAATGGATAATCAAGTTTTGTCACATCTACACAGTGTAACACTAATCTGCAGGAAAAAAAATGGTATCTTGAAGTTCACAGACAAGTTGATGGCACTTGAAGAAACCACCCTGAATGAGGTAACCCAGTCACAAAAAGAAGAAAATAGTATGTCCTCACTCATATATAGATTTTAGACCTAGAGCAAATGATCACCAGCCTGTAATTCACAGCACCAGAGGAATTAGGGTACAAGGTGTATTCTAAAAGATTCATATGAAGTCCCTCACAGAATCAGGAAGGGACAAGTCCCCCAAAGCACAGGGGAAGTAGGGGGCCAGTGAATGGAGAGGGAAGTAGGAGAATGCAAGGGGGAGGAAAGGAAAACATGAGTGATTAGGAGGATTGAGCCCTGTTAGGAATATAAGACAGGAAGTAGTGAAAGAAAGATAGAGAAAGAGAAAGAGAGAAAGAGAGAGAGAGAGTATGAGAGAGAGAGAGAGAACATAAAAGAAGGAGCCAATATTGGTTTGAAGATAAAATTGAACATAAAGAAAGTTCTAGAGAACTACAAATGTACTGCCAACTAAATATTTGAGCATCCGTGGAAAGGCTACCATAAATGATCTTCCCAGATAGTGAGATCAATATCTAAGTTATCCATGGAGCCCTCATCTAATACCTGTTGGAAATGTGTGCAAACACCCATACATAATCACTGAGTCAAATTAGAACCCAGATGCAGATGGAGAGGACAAGACCAGGCTCCAGAAACAAATAGAGACAGCTTAACTGAACAGAGGAGCTAACAGGCCCCCAGACTGACAGCTGGGAATCCAACATGGGACTGACTAATGGGTCTCTGAATATGGGTCTCAGCCAAAAGGACTGAGCAGTCTAAGGAACCTCAGACCGTGGAGCCATGATGTATCCCTGGTGCACAAAAGACCTTCTGAACACATCCCCCATGAAGGTATAACTGCCTTAACCTAGAGACAGGAGAGAAACCCTAGTCCCAACTTCACATGACCTCTCAGATCTACATGACCCCAACTGGATGGCATTCTCCAATATAGGGAAATGGGGTGGGGGGATTGGAGTGGAGGGTGGTTCATGTGCATGTGAGAGGGCAAAGAGCGTAAAGGTGAGAGAGGAATGGAGGGAGAGAGGGAGGGAGGTACGTAGGGAGGGAGGGAGGGAGAGGGAACCGGGATCGACATGTAAAATAATAAGTTAAATAAATAAGAAACAAAAACAAGTGATCAGATGGTGGATTCTTCTGTATCTGCCCCACTCCCATGTCGATGCTATAAAGGCAGATTTTAAAGGGCAGAGTCTGAACTGAGGTGAATTCAGTGGAGGCTTGCTTTAGGTACCTTGAGGTTGGGGGAGTTGTATGATGCTACCTGAAACTCACTGTTATGGCTGAAACTTCACTTAACCCTCCTTCTCCACCTACTCCAGAAACAGATGCTGGAGGTCTCCAGACTGGAAGCTAAGGGAAACTTCTCCATCCACACCTCCTGCTGAGTCCACTAAAACCTGAATCCCCCACTCCACATTGTCCCTTGCCAGCAGCAAGAAGCCACACTCAGACCAATGTGCCCACAGACCATGACTCAGGGTTGTTTAGGTGGAAGCCCTAATGGCATTGTGAAAATACAGAGCTCATTCAAATCATGAATATTGTTACTGATGTGCTAGGATGGAATCCAGATTTTCATATGAAGAGTAATTCATCTGGGTATGTAAATTACAAGGGTAGATCAGATTCATTACCAATCTGCATAACCCTGGGTGGTATACCTCCAGATGGTTGTTTGCATGTCAACTATAGAACTTTCCTCACTGACACTCCTGAAATAAACATGTTACAGATAAGAGTCCAAAACAGTGGCCTATGTGGCAACTACAAATTGTTACTTTGGGGCACAATAATTTTAATGGCACTATGATAATAAATTAGCCGCTGCCTTCTAGATAGCCATATTGCTTGGTAAAATACAAAAAAGTTTATGGGAGGAAAATGAAGATCAGATGCCTAACTGGCTTCATTGTGGATTCCCTCACACTGGAACAAGGTTTTCTCCATTGGCTTCAGGAGAAATCATCTGGGATTTTTCTGTACCATCACCTGATCATGGATATTCTGGCTACGTTAAGGATCATTTTGCTCAATTTGGAAAATACACTCTTCAAAAAAATGAGCCCATAAGGAGATGGTATTCAGCAGAGTGGGTGTCACCTGTATGGTATTTGCCAAAACCGGATGGGACATATGGGACTCCTCAGCCAGATCTGTTCAGGTTAGTTGCAGCAGCCAATGTTGTAGTTTAAAAAAAAAAAAACAAAAAAGCAAAACAAACAAACAAACAAACAAACAAAACCAAAGCCTACCAAGTCCATAGCTTGTCTCTCTTACCCCTATGCATTAATGTTTGGACATAACAAATTTGTGCTTATCAAGAAAGAAGGGGACTCATTTTTTGTTGAGTGTCGATCGTGCATATTAACTAATTGTGTACAATAAGGTTATGATAAACCTTTTCAACTATATTTATTGTTAAAAGGCCTGCTTCTGTGATGCTGCCAGTAGATTTGAATAATGATACTTGGTATAATATGGATATAAACATTTTTAGAAAAATTAATGAATTGATTAGGCCAAAAAGATTTGTTGCCATTTTGACTTCTTTTCAGTTTCAACAACAGCATTAGTAAAGGAAATGCAGACAGCTTCCTTTGTGAATGACATGCATAGGAATGTCTCTTTTATTTTGTCAGAACAGAGGTTAATAGATCTGAAATTAGAAACTAGATTAAATGCTTTAGAAGAGGCAATGATAGAAATGGGCCCAGACATACAAAATCTTAAGATGCAGTAAGTAACTAAATGCCATGCAGAGTTTAAGTACATCTGTGTTACACCTCTTCCATACAACTCTTCCTCTAATTGGAATGAGACTAAGGCACATTTCTTGGGTGTATGGGAGGATACCAATTTAACCTATGATATCAAGGCATTGCAAGAGGAAATTATGGTTATCAGTCAGAGAAAGATGGATACTTGGGACATTTCAGGCCTAGCATCAACATTTTTAGAAAATCTAAGATCCCTGAATCCATTAAGCTGGACTCAGCAGTATATTGTTTTCCTAGGAATTGGACCCGCTCTTTTATTTATAGTGTGTTTGGCCTTTCCTATTCTTTTCAGAATAGCACTTCACTCCACCAGCACACTCCCGTGAGATTTCCAGCTGTTCTGCTTAAAAAATAAAAAAGAGGGAACTGCCACACCAGGCCCAGTAGAGACAGTGTAGCAATGGCTGAGAGAAATCTCAATGGCTACCTGTACAGAGGTTCGCACCACATGTGGTTATGTCTCCTGGGGAAAAGTGGTTCAGGACCCTGCAGGTGATTGCCCGACTGACAGTCTGGAACGGGTTCTAGGTGTTTGTTGTGCTATGATAGCTTTAATGCTTTTGGTCATAGGTGCTTTGGCATATAGCTCCACTGTTAATTCAGAGAAGCCCAGAAAACACATAGATATAGTTTCAGGGACAGAAAGAGATACATACCAGCCCTATGCTACTAATCCCAGGGCACCAGTGGAGACTTCAGGTGTCAACCTAAGGCTTAATAAGTTAACATACCTAAAGCTATAGGAATTTGCCCAAAAGATGACCCTGCCTTATTAGACAGTCCACAGCAAAGCTGTTGTGGGGATTTACTACTGAGTTTTTAGGGCCACTAAATCAATAAAACAGTACAATAGTTCTTATCAATGCTGTTAAAAGTTTACTGACCAGAGACAATGATTATTCTCTATACTAAGTAAATCAAATCCCTGGTAACCTGACCACAAGCAGGCCAAAATAATTGTATTGATATGTATTTACGATCTTATGCACCAAAATAATTGCTGACATTTCTATAGTATGTCTATAAATAATAAACTGTGGCCAAAAATCTGTTTCTTGAACTTTCTGCATAAAAACCTGTTACTCTGAAGTAAAAATTGCAGCAGTTGCAAACATCTTCGAGTGTGTTTGTGTCTGTCTGTCAAGCCGAAGCCACTCCTGACCTGTTCATTGAAATCTTGGTCTCCCCAAAGACCCATCGACCACTGAAAGGTCTGTGGCAAATGAATAAAAATTAAACAAGTGGATGGTGTTTTATACGTGAAGCCTAAGAGATTGCTCAATACTGAACAGTCATTGAGTTCCTAATCATAGATTTCAACAATAAAATGAATGAAGAGATAATTTTTCATAATTCACCCCTAGAGAAATAACAAAATGATATCAACAATGATTTAAATAAATAAATTAATGAATATTGAAATCACATGGGAGAAATTACACCAAGAAAGTGGATCCAGACTCCACTCTTCCTGGAGTAGAAAAAGACAGATTTGAATAATGAAATAATCAGATAGTTAGATCGTCTGTCACACTTGAGTCACACAAGTTGGCATAACTTCAGGGTTCACAGATTATATAATGAAAAAATTTAATAATTACATCTTTACATATATAAGTCATTGACATTTTTGTATCATGATTTCCTGGGCAGACTTGCCAGATATGGAAATGTATGCTGTCATCATGGATTTTTAAAATGCCATAAGTTAATCGTCAGATAATCATACTGTCTTGCATGATGAATTCTGTTGGCCTGACATCATCACCAGCACCTGAATATCTGTTGTGGTGCCTCAGGAACTGAGATAATGGGACCATTCCTGGCTTAGCAGTAGAAGCCAAGATGTTGATATCAGGTGAAAAGATGGCTGCAGCAGGGGCATAAACAGCATACCTGAGAAGGAGATGTACTTCCGTGTTCTGGGACATGATCCTTTTGCCAGGTTTGGTGATGGTGCCGAACTCCTAGTGCCCCTACTTCTCATGTTAGATCACAACCGATCTGAAGATGTGGAGGAACAGCAGGTAGTCAAAACCCAGACCACCATGCCGGCCTTGGTGAAGTCCTTGAACTTCTCGTGGGGCCCCGTGCAATCTTCTGAAATCAATCATCCAGCATCCCTTTTACTCTGGGAGATGCATAGATCATTCAGAAAATGCTCTGCACATGTCTACAACTTTCCTAACCTTGTCCCTGACAGACATTTGCACACTAATTGTAATCTTTGATGGCATTGTCTTTCATTTACATAATTTAAAGAATTAAATTAGTCAGTAATGGCTAACTGTCACAATAAATAGGTGATGTAGGATTTTACTGGCAGGGTAGCATGGCCAGACTCCAGTCATGAAGGATGTCATCATCCTCAATTGAATCAATGTATCATAAAATGTGAGGATATTGCACATTATCTTCACAAGAGGAAGCTTTACAGGTCTCTTCATGGAATGGAGGATTTTTGGTTTACATAACTATATAAATATTTACATTATCTTGGGTATTAACATAGATTGTCAATTTCAATACTTTAATTATGTAATTATATGATCTGTGGCACCAGATTCCAGGTGTCATGGATGATATAATCATTGTTTTATATAGTTAAATAATCAAACAATGAGTTCATGTAACATCATCCACTTCCCTAAGGTGGCTCCAAACCTGACTCGTGAACTATGCTGTCATGATTAATTTAAATATTTTAACTACAAAATTGATATTTAGATGGTCCACAATAATTGCTTTCCACATCGTGGAATCCACTGATCATGGATTATCTAATGTCTTATTTTAATAATCAAATAACAACATAATCACAGGATGAAATGGTCTGCCATACTCGACACAATTGACTGTCAGTTGACTCCCACATGATTGTGGGAAACTCCCAGGTTCATCCCTTATTTAATTGGAGAGCAGAGTTGTAAAATGTTTAAATGCTGAAATGTCATTGTGTATGCAGCATTTTTAGAAGATCCCACATGTTTCATGCTGGACAGCTGCCTCAAAAGAGATGGACTGCAATCCAATAATTCCTAAGTCTACTCTAACAAATGGATTATCACATTCCTGTAGGAAGTTAACAATGAAAAACTCACGTTTTGATGAATGATTGTGAGACTTAATATCTTTTTTTTTGTTTTATTTCATTTTATATAACAAAGTCCAATTAATTGAAAACAAACATTTATACACAATATTTGGGAATTTGGGCGTCGTTCTTTCCAAACTACTTCCTGCTGGTAAGGGGCGCTGTCTTGGGGGACTCGCAGAAGATTCAGATATCCTGGCTGTAGTCTGTAGGACTGTTTTGTCCAGCTGTTTTGAATGTAGGATCAGCTTGTACTATGTTTCAGGCGGTCTGGCGTGATCAAATCACATTATTCTGGAAGGAACCCACATCTTTTCATTTTCTGTGGAAACAAAAATAGAAATCCTTTTCCCCAGTAACTTGTCCTTCAACTTAAATTTTGGAGTCAAGGCATTTTTTTTTTATTTGATTTATTCTTTTACATGTCGATCCCAGTTCCCTCTCCCTCCCTCCCTCCCCCCAGCTCTCCCTCCCTTCTTCCCTTCCTTTTACCCTCTTTGCCCTCTCACATGCACTCTAAACACCCTGCCATCCCATCCCCCCACCACAATTCCATATGTAGGGGAACACCATCCAGTTGGGGTCATGTAGAATGACAGGTCCTGTGAAGTAGGGACTAGGGCTCCTCTCCTGTCTCTAGATTAAGGCAGTTATCCCTCCAAGGGGGGTATGTTCGCAAAGTCCTTTTGTGCACCAGGGATACATACTGACTCCACTGTCTGAGGTCACTTAGACTACTCAGTCCTTCTGGCTGAGATCCATATTCAGGGGTGCCTGAGTCAGTCCCATGCTGGCTTCCCAGCTATCAGTCTAGTGGCCGTTATCTCCTCCTTGTTCAGGTAAGCTGTCTCTATGTGTTTCTGTTGCATGGTTTTCTCCTCTCCATCTGCATCTGGATTCTAGTTCAACTCATTGTTTATGTATGAGTGTTTGATCCTGTTTTCAACAGGCATTAGTTGAGGGCTCCATGGAGAAGTTTGTTGTTGATCTCACTCTCCGGGAAGGGCATTTATGATAGCCTTTCCACGGAAGCTGAGATTGTTAGTTGGGAGCAGTCTTGTAGTTCTCTCGACCTTTCTTTGTGTTCAATTTTATCTTCAAACCAATATTGGCTCCCTCTTTTATGTTCTCTCTCTCTGTCTCTGTCTCTGTCTCTCTCTCTCTCTTTCTTTCCTATCTTCTATTCCTAACCATGCTCAATCTTCCTGGTCGCACCTATTTTCTTTTCCTCCCCCTCATTTTCTCCTACTTCTCTCTACATTTGCTGCCCCCGCCACTTCACCTGAGCTCTGGGGGACTTGTCCCTTCCTGCTTCTGTGAGGGACTTTATATGACTCTCTTAGAATACACCTTGTATCCAAGTTCCTCTGGTGGTGTGAATTATAGGCTGGTGATCCTTTGATCTAGGTCTAAAACCCATATAAGTGTGAGTACATATTGTGTTCCTCATTTTGTGACAGGGTTACCTCATTCAGGATTGTTTCTTCATGTCCCATCCACTTGCCTACAAATTTCAAGATAACATTATTTTTTTCTGCAGAGTAGTAGTCCATTGTGTAGATGTGCCACATCTTCATTAACCATTCTTCAATTGAGGGGCATCTAGGTTGCTTCCAGGTTCTTGCTATTACAAAGAGTGCTGCTATGAACATAGTTGAACAGATGTCTTTGTTTCATGGATGTGAATCCTTTGGGTACATGCCTAAGAGGGAGATTGCCGGGTCCTGTGGTAAACTAATTCCCATTTTCCTGAGGAACTGCCATACTGATCTCCAAAATGTCTGTATGAGTTTGCACTCCCACCAGCAGTGGAGGAGTGTTCCCCTTTCTCCACATCCTCTCCAACATAAGTCATCACTGGTGTTTCTAATTTTAGCCATTCTGGCAGGGGTAAGATGGTATCTCAAAGTTGTTTTGATTTGCATTTCCCTGATAGCTAAGGATGTGGAGCATTTTCTTAAGTGTCTATCAGCCTTTATGATTTCCTCTATTGAGAATTCGTCCTTCAGTTCTGTACCCCATTTTTAATAGGGTTATTTGGTGTTTTGTTGACTAGTTTCTTGAGTTCTTTCTATATTTTGGAGATCAGCCCTTTGTCGGATATAGGATTGGTGAAACTCTTTTCCCAGTCTCTGGGCTGCCGTTTGGTCTTGTCGACTGTGTCCTTTGCCTTACAGAAGCTTCTAAGTTTGAAGAGGTCCCATTTATTAATTGTTTCTTTCAGTGTCTGTGCCCCTGGGTTATGTTCAAGAAGCAGTCTCCTATACCAGTTTGTTCAAGGGTACCTCCTACTTTCTCTTCTAAGAGGTTCAATGTGGCTGGATTGATGTTGAGGTCTTTGATCCATTTGGACTTGAGTTATGTGCATGGCGACAGACATGGGTCTATCTGCAGTCATCTACACACCATCATCCAATTGTGCCAGCAACATTTGTTGAAGAAGCTGTCCTTGCCCCATTGTATAATTTTAGCTGTTTTGTCAAAAATCAGGTGTTCATATGTGCATGGATTATTATCAGGATTTTTAATTCGATTCCATTGGTCTACCTGTTTATTTTTATGCCAATACCAGGCTGTTTTCACAACTATAGCTCTGTAGTAGAGCTTAAAGTCAGGAATGGTGATGCCTCCGGAAGTTCTTTTATTGTATAGGGTTGTTTTGGCTATCCTGGGTCTTTTGTTTTTCTATATATATAGTTGATTATTATCCTTTCAAGGTTGGTGAAGAAGTGTGGTGTGATTTTAATGGGGAATGCATTGAATCTGTAGATTGCCTTTGGTAAGATTGCCATTTTTACTATGTTAGTGCTACCTAACCAAGAGCATGGGAGATCTTTCCATTTTCTGGTATCTTCTTTAATTTCTTTCCTTAGAGTCACAAAGTTCTTATTATATATGTCTTTTACTTGTTTGGTAAGTGTTACACCAAGATAATTTATGTTGCTTGTGGCTATTGTAAAGGGTGATGTTTCTCTGATTTCTTTCTCTGTCTCTTTGTCCTCTGAAAAAAGGAGGGCTACTGATTTTTTTGAGTTTATCTTGTATCCTGCTAGTTTGCTGATGGTGTTTCTCAGCTGTAGGAGTACCCTGGTTGAGTTTATTGGGTCGCTTATGTAAACTATCATATCATCTGCAAATACAGACAGTTTGACTTCTTCCTTTCCAATTTGGATCCCCTTGATCTCCTTTTGTTGTCTTATAGCATTAGCTAGAACTTCTAGTACGATATTGAAGAGATATGGAGAGAGAGGACAGCTTTGTCTTGTTCCTGATTTTAGAGGAATTGGCTTAAGTTTCTCTCCATTCAGTTTGATGTTGGCAGTTGGTTTGCTGTATATTGCTCTTATTATGTTTAGGTGTGTTCCTGTTATCCCTGACCTCTCCAAGACCTTTATCATGATAGCGTGTTGAATTTTGTTGAAGGCTTTTTCTGCATCTAGGGAGATAATCATATGGTTATTCTTTTTCTGTTTGTTTATATGGTGGATAACGTTGATAGATTTTCGTATGTTAAACCATCACTGCATTCCAGGGATGAAACCTACTTGGTCATGGTGGATGATTTCTCTGATGTGTTCTTGAATTCAGTTTGCCAATATTTTATTGAGTATTTTTGCATCGATGTTCATCAGGGATATTGGTCTGTAGTTTTCTTTCTTAGTTGTGTCTTTGTGAGGTTTGGATACCAAAGTTATTGTGGCCTCATAAAAAGAGTTTGGTAATGAACCTTCTCTTTCTATCTTGTGGAACAGTTTGAGGAGTAGTGGTATTATTTCTTCCTTGAATGTCTGGTTGAATTTTGTACTGAATCCATCTGGCCCTGGACTTTTTTTGGTTGGAAGGCTTTCGATGACTGCTTCTATTTCATTGCAGGTTATAAGTCTATTTAAGTTGTTTGTCTGTTCTTGATTTAGTTTTGTTAAGTGATATTTATCCAGAAACTTGTCCATTTCCTTTGAATTTTCAATTTTTGTGGAGTACAGATTTTTGAAGTATGACCTGAAAATTGTCTGGATTTCCTCTGTGTCTGTTGTTATGTTCCCCATTTCGTTTTTGATTTTGTTAATTTGCATGATCTGTCTCTGCTTTTTCGTTAGTTTGGATAAAGGGTTGTCTATCTTGTTGATTTTCTCAAAAAACCAACTGTTTGTTGCATTGATTTTTTGTATTGTTTTCCTGGTTTCTATTTTGTTGATTTCATCCCTCAAGTTGATTACTTCCTGGCTTCTACTTTTGCGGGGTGAATTCGCTTCTCTCTGTTCTAAGGTTTTCAGTTGGGCTGTTAATTCTCTTATGTGACTATCCTCTGTTTTCTTCATATGGGCACTTAGTATAATGAACTTCCCTGGTAGCACTGCTTTCAATGTGTCCCATAATTTCGGATATGTTGTATCCTCATTCTCGTTGAATATTAGAAAGTCTTTAATTTCTTTCTTTTTTTTTCTTCTTTGACCCAGGAGTGGTGCAATTGCACATTGTTCAGTTTCCATGAGTTTGCAAGTTTTCTGTTATTTGTGTTGTTGTTGAATTCCAATTTTAAAGCATGGTGGTCCGATAAGATACAGGGGACTATTCCTATTCTCTTGTATCTGTTGAGGTTTGTTATGTCACCTAGTATGTGGTCGATTTAAAGAAGGTTCCATGGGGAGCAGAGAAGAATTCTTTTGTCTTTGGATGGAATGTTCTATAGATGTCTGTTAGCCCCAGTTGAGACATAACTTCTGTTAATTCTTTTGTTTCTTTGTTGAGTTTCTGATTTGTGGTCCTGTCTAGTGTTGAGAGTGGTGTATTGAAGTCTCCCACTATAAGTGTGTGAGGTTTTATATGAGCTTTGAGTTTTAGTAGTGTTTCTTTTACGAATGTGGGTGACTTTGTATTAGGGGCATAGATGTTCAGAATTGAGACTTTGTGTTGATGGATTTCTTCTGAGATGAATATGAAATGACTGTATTCATCTCTTTTGAATACTTTTGGTG
This sequence comes from Phodopus roborovskii, assembly GCF_943737965.1. NCBI lineage: Eukaryota > Metazoa > Chordata > Mammalia > Rodentia > Cricetidae > Phodopus > Phodopus roborovskii. The sequence goes on along the minus strand of NW_026127048.1, from coordinate 72,242 downwards.
TGAAGTCTAACTTGTTAGATATTAGGATAGGTATGCCTGCTTGCTTCTTATTTCCATTTGATTGGAAAATCTTTTCCCAACACTTTACCCTGAGGTAATGTCTATCTTTGGAGCTAAGATGAGTTTCTTGTATGCAGCAGAAGGATGGATTCTATCTTCGTATCCATTCTGTTAGCCTGTGTCTTTTCATAAGTGAGTTAAGACCATTAATGTTGAGGGTGAGTGAGGACCATGGATTGTTGATGCTTGTTTGATTTAGGTTTGGTTTTGGCAGTGGTATTGTGAATATATTAGTTAGTTCTGTTTCACCCTTGGTTTCTGGTGTAGTTAGATTATCTGTTGCCTACATTTCTGTGGGCATAGTTACCCCCCTTGGGTTGGAGTTTTCTTTCCAATACTTTCTGTAGGGCTGGATTTGTAGATACGTATTGGTAAAATCTGGTTTTGTCATTAAATATGTTTTTCTCTCCATCTATATTGATTGAGAGTTTTGCTGGATATAGTAGCCTAGGCTGGCATCCGTGTTCTCTTAATACTTTTAGAACATCTATCCAGGACCTTCTGGCCTTGAAGGTTTCCATGGAGAAGTCAGGTGTAATTTTGATAGGTCTGCCTTTATATGTTACCTGTCCTTTTTCCTTCGCTGCTCTTAATATTCTTTCTTTATTCTGTATGCTAGGTGTTTTGATTATTATAAGTCGAGGGTTCTTTTTTATTTGGTCCAGCCTATTTGGGGTTCGGTATGCTTGTTGTACTTTCATGGGCATGTCCTTCTTCAGATTTGGAAAGTTTTCTCGATGATTATGTTGAATATGTTTTCGGCACCTTTGATCTGGGCTTCCTCACCTTCGTCTATGCCTATTTTTCTTAGGTTTGGCCTTTTCATGGTGTCCCACAATTCCTGAATGTTTTGTGTTAAGGATTCGTTGGATTTATGATTTTCTTTGGTCGATGAATCTATTTCTTCTAGTTTATCTTCTGTGCCTGAGATTCTCTCTTCCATCTCTTGAATTCTATTGGTTATGCTTGTGTCCATAGTTGCCGATTTTTTGCCCAGCTTTTCAATTTCCAGCATTCCTTCCGTTTGTGTTGCCTTTATTTTCTCAATTTCAGTTTTCAAGTCTTGAACCGTTTCCTTCACCTGGTTAATTTTTTTTTCTTGGCTTTCTGTTCTTTCCTTAAGGAATTTGTTCATTTCTTCCACTTTTTTGTTTGTTTTTTTTTCTTCCATTTCTTTAAGGGATTTTTCTCACATCTTCTTTGAGGGACTCCATCATTTTTATGATGGTAATTTTTAAGTCGTACCCTTCTGCTTCCTCTGCATTGTTGTTGTGTTCCATTCTAGTTGGTGTAGATTCCCTAGATTCTGGTGGTGTCATGTTTGTTTTTCTGTTGTTAGGTGTTCTCTTGTATTGCCTTCTTCCGATAGCTTTTTCCGGTAGGAGAGGCCCCCTCTCTCCATAGTACTTCCCCGATGGGCTTATGTGGGTCTGAGATTCAATATCTGTAGCTCTGTGTGTTCCAAGCACTCTAGGATGTTTCTCCACAGACAGGGATCCAGGGATGGGGTCAAGGATGAGGATCCAGAAGAAGATGCAAGAGGTACTCACAGTGGTCCTCTGGCCAATAGCTCTGGCCAATAGCTCTGTCCAATAGCTGGTGGAAGCGGGCAAGGGCTGAGCTGGAACTTGAGAAGGTTTTGCATGATAGTGGGATCTCACTGGAAACTGGCACTTCTCCAGCTGAGACCTCGTTCTTTGGCAGAGGCCAGGATTTAGGGGTCCAGGATCTTGCCTGCAGGAACTCCGAGTGGACCTGCAGAGATAGGTGGATCTCTGGGAGGGGCCCGGGACTCCAGCAGAGGACTGGAGGTGGGGTCAGAGACCAAGCTGGTGGAAATTAAGGGTGGTCCCTCGTGGATAGTCCTTTGTTCAGAATTGCTCCTAGAAGTCTCCGAAGTACGGAGGAATGTTGGATCCACCCTCTGTCCCAGTGCTCAACCAGAGCAGCAGGACCGTGGGTGGGGTAGGGCACAGGGTAGGGGGTGTAGGCTTTCAGTGGGGATGGGTGGGGGTGTATCAGATATCCTAGGGTGCTCTCGATGGGGACTGAAGACAGGAGCAACAGTATCAGGGGTCAACCCAGGGAATTCCAAGACTTAATATCTTTTGTTCCATAGTTTTACTTCTAAGGAGAGAGAGCATCCATAAACAGAAGCCTTTGAACTCTTTCTCCACAGACTATCTATGTTCTCCGATAATTAGGTAATCTTGAATTTGGTAACCAGTAAAAGCTGTAGGCAAACTTCCAGAGATTTGGCTATGACTTGGTCTGGCGAATCAAATGCTGTCATGAAAAGTTTTAGGAGATAGTTATCTTGGGAGTCTGTTATGTCCCATGATAACACTTTCTCGAAGCTGCTCTCCGGTCCATGGCCCATAATACCAGGAAACAGAATGCAAGCAGGGTTTCCAGGCAACATTTATGATCCAACATTCTATCACATTCTAGTTCCCCTCCCACATGCGAAAAATAGCATACCCATCGATGAACTAACCTTACAGCCTCACTGATTTTCTCTCAAAAACAAAGCAGGGCTCTTTCTTTTGATTTAAAAATATTTACCAGTCTCTCAAGCTGCAACATGCCTATAGTGATATAAGCATGAAAACGAAAGCAGCCTTACACCATTCAAGTACATTGATGAGTATTTTAAACCTGTTTTCTATGCTTTAATTTTCTAATTTCTAGAATGGAAACAATACAATTAATCGCCTCTACCATCATCATTTTCTCTTTATTGTAAATAAAATAAACTCCTCTTCATTCTCTTAACTTTAGAGGAACATGATCCCATGGTGTCACTGAGTTGTTTAGATATGCATTTGGCTGATGACTAAGGATTTTGAGTACTTTCTTATTTTTCTTTCAGTCATTTTGGATTCCTCACTTGATAGTTCTCTATTAAGTTCTGTACCCCGCATTCTAATATGGTTATATAGAGTTATTTATTGTTGGTGGTGTGTCCTGTTATCAGCCCGACAGAGTTCATGAGATGAGATTCCATGATCAAGAGATTATTCTGATATTTCTTTTTTATAATGGGTGGTGACTGTGTCCTTCTTGGGTCAGTTCTGTGGCAACTTCTCAGAAACTGATTATGCAAAACAATACAGTTTTTTAAATCGTGTAATCATTCGGTTGTTAAAAATCTATGATTACATAATCAGTAATCACTGGATAACACAGTGTCCCTCATTCTGTGGGCACTGCTTCAGTTACCGATCTCCTGCTGTGTCAATTGCACAGCAACCAAATGACCGATGACACCGTCATTACTTACGCATTCAAATAAGTTAATAATTAGATAGTCCTGCATACTTAACTTTCATAAGATGGAACCCAACTCCAGTGAATGTCAAGGAAGTAGTATGTAGTCAATTAAATCATGCCACATGATCAACTCCCAAGGAGAAATGGCCAGACTCCAGTCATTAAGAACAACATCTTCATCGACTTAAATAATTAATATATAATGAAAAATGATTGAATATTGACATGGTGGTGCATAATTAAATCCCACATGGACTAGTCAGACTGATCTCTTCCTGGAATAATGATACATTTAAAAAATTAAATTGATAATTAACTAGTTGACTAATTATATGAACACTGGCGAGATGGCACCAAAGTCATAAACCTATCACTGATGTATTGATCTATTTACATAGCTAAATGATGAAGTAATGAGATGATATTACATCATGAACTCCCAAAATCTGACTCCACAAGGGTCTTACGGTCCATAACATTACCTGTATTTTAAATACCTTAGTTAAATTATGAATTGTTATATAATTCCCTAGTTTAACAGTTAAATAAGTAAGTGTAGTATTAGATGATGTGATGATCTGGCACGATGGACCCCAATAATGAGGCTCAAAACTCCTGTGATCACTGAATACATAATGACAGATTTTCATAATTAAATGAATTAATATTAAACAAGTGGATGGTGTTTTATACGTGAAGCCTAAGAGATTGCTCAATACTGAACAGTCATTGAGTTCCTAATCATAGATTTGAACATAAAAATGAATATATAAAGAGATAGTTTCTTATAATTCACCCCTAGAGACATAACAAAATGATATCAACATTTATTTAAATAAATAAAAAATGAAATCACAAGGGATAATTAATTTGGATAATAAACAATTTGGATCCAGACTCCTCTCATCCTGGAGTAGAAAAAGACATATTTGATAAGTGAAATAATCAGATAGTTAGATCGTCTATCACCCTTGAGTCACACAAGGTGGCACCAAACCTCAGGGTTCACAGATTATATAATGAAACAATTTAGTAATTACATCTTTAAGTATGTAAGTCGTTCACATTTTTTATATCATCAATTACTGGGCAGACTTTCCAGATATGAAAAAGTATGCTGTCATCAAGTTTTTTTAAAATTCCATTAGTTAATCGTCAGATAATCAAACTCTCTTGCCTGATGAATTTTGTTGGCATGATATCTTCACCAGCGCCTGAACCTCTGTTATATTGCGGCAAGACCTGAGATAATGGGCCCATTCCTGCCAAAGCAGTAATAGCCAAAATGTTGATATCAGCTAAAAAGATGGTTGCAGCAGGGGCATCACCAGCATTATCATACCAAGTATCATTACCGAAATCTAATGTTAGCATCACATAAGCAGGCCTTTTAATAATCAATATAGTTGAAAAGGATTATCATAACCTTATTGGACACAATTAGTTAATATCCAGGATTGACACTCAACAAAAAATGAGTCCCCTTATTTCTTGATAAGCACAAATTTGTTATGTCCAATCATTAATGCATAGGGGTAAGAGAGAAAAGTTATGGACTTGGCAGCCTTTTTTTTTTTTTTTTTTTTTAAATACTATAACATTGGCTGCTGCAACTAACCTGAACAGATCTGGCTGAGGAATCCCAAAAGTACCATGTGGTTTTTGCAAATACCAAACAGGTGACTCCCACTCTGCTGAATACCATCTCCTTATGGGCTTGTTTTTAGGAGGAGTGTATCCTCCAAATTGAGCAAAATGATCCTTAAGGTAGCCAGAATATCCATGATCAGGTGATGGTACAGAAAAATCCCAGATAATTTCTCCTGAAGCCAATGGAGAAACCCTTGTTCCAGTGTGAGGAAATCCGCAATGAAGCCAGTTAGGCATCTAATCTTCATTTTCCTCCCATAAACCATCTTTTTTTTTGTATTTTACCGACCAATGTGGCAATCTAGAAGGCAGCGGCTGATTTATTACCATAGTCTCATTAAAATTAGAGTGCCATAAAGTAGCAATTTGTAGTTGCCACATAGGCCGCTGTTTTGGACTCTTGTCTGTAACATGCTTATTTTCAGGAGTGTCAGTGAGGAAAGTTCTATAGCTGACATGCAAACAACCAGCTGGAGGGATACCACCAAGTGTTATGCAGCTTGGTAAGGAATCTGATCTACCTTCGTAATTTACATACCCAGATGAATTAATCCCCATATGAAAATCTGGAGTTCCTTCCTAGCACATCAGTAACAATATTCATGATTTTAATGAGCTCTGTATTTCCCCAAACCATGGGATGTAAGAGTGGAGGCTTGGGAATGTGAACCCAGGAGCTTTCCCCATTTACGCCAGAATTTATTGACAAGACAGCAAGAAAAGTTTTTTAAAAATTGGATTTGGAGGTGGTTTTATTTTCTATATTTGCTATCATCAGTCTCATCAGGGGCTTCCTCATTGTCTGCAGCTAGTGGTTTCTCCGCCTCTTTGTTTTCTGTGAGAGCCTTTTGCTGATAGGGTCTGATGAATTGATCTGGGACCCAGATTGGGAGTCTTCATTCTGTGGAAACACAAGCTTAGCCTCTTCCAGAGGTGATAAGCATACCTGGCCCTTTTCATTGACCTGTTAACAGATCCTTCCAGCAAACCAGAGGCTGATGTCTAGCAGCAGCCTGAGTATTTCAGTATCTCTCAGCTATACTGAGACCCTTATCATTAACATTCATATGATAAAGCACAAACAGAACATATATTAACACATGATAAGGAGTCTAATAAGACGTTGAAGCCTTTAACTTTATGATCTGAGCTTTTAAAAGCTGATGACTCCTTTCCACTATTGCCTGTCCTTGTGGACTATAAGGGTCCCTGTGGATCCTTCAATTTGCCATTTCTGCAGAAACTCTTTATACCCTCTAGTAGTATAAGCAGGAACATTGTCTGTCTTGATTTTAAAAGGAACTCCCATGTAAGCAAAACATTTTAAACAATTACTTACCACATCCTTAGTGGCTTCTCCAGTTTGTGTAGTGGACATTAAAAAGCATGAATATGTATCGACTGTCACATGCATACACTTTAATTTGCCAAATTTTGCAATATGAATAACATCCATTTGCCATAAATGATTAGGAAGCAGGCCGGAATATTTACTCTTATATTAGTTACAGGTAAATATTGTGGGCACACATCACATTGTTTGGCAATTTGTTGAGTAGTCTGTGTAGTTAAAGCAAATTCTTTTTTTTATTAGACTATTATTATTTTGTTGATGAAAGCTGTGTGACTGTTGAGCTAATTTTACCTGAGATAAAGCAACCATTTTTATCAGTCTATTAATTGACTCATTACTTTTATCCAGTGGGTCGGGAAAGTTTGAATGAGCTCTTAGATGACCCACAAAGCACAGTGACTCTCTTTATAATGAATGACACTTTGAATTTGCTCAAACAATATTTTAACCTGATTATTACTAGTTCCAATGTATGGAACTATTTCTAAAACTTGAAGAGTTCTGAAAACATAATGACTTTTAGTATATAAGTTAAATGAATCATGTACTGCAAGGTGAAAAACTATTGTAACAGCTTGTAACTGAACTATTTGAGCTGAAGATGGATTTGTCTGTATTACATATTCTTTTCCCATCAGTAAATAACATAAGCTGCTTTTCATCAGAAGAACCACCAGGAGAAACTAACAACATTTTTTATAGGATTACCCCTTACAATTTTTGGGAATACAAAAGGATGTATTAGTACAAATTGTAATGTCTATAAACTGATTATCAAATTTTTCCAAAAACTGAGCAAAAGCTGATGGACCAAAAATTATAATTAATAAAAGCTTGAAAACTTAGGACCTAAATCTATACAGAGAACTTGTCTTCTCTCTTTAGTTAACTGTCTAGGTGAATTGGGATCACTATCTCCTTTTAGGGTATCACTTAAAGGTTTCAAATCACCAGTAGGTGCTTTAAAAAGAAAGTGATGTAAACATTGGAATATTTCCTAATAACTTCTGAAAATCATTCAATGATCATAAGCTATCTTTTCTAATTTCTAATTTTTTGAGGCCTAATTTCTTTAGGATGAAACATAAGTCCCAAATACTTTTGAAAACTTTTTCGACTCTGACCTGTAAAGATTTCATTAGCTGACCTGATCTCATTTACATTTTCACTGACACCTTTCTAGGTGGGGGTCTAACATGGCTGCAGTTCCCTGAGGCTTTTTCTCAATAGCTGACAAGGTCTCATTTGCATCTTCACTGAGGCCTCCTTTCAATAGCTTTTCTCAAATCTTACATTAACCTCCATTCTTTCAATTTCTTTTATAACCACCAAAATTCAGGAAGATATCTGTATTCTCTCCTCTGTTAAACTCTTTTGAGCCATCCATATAGATTTCCCTAGCTCTCAGGCCATTTTGGCCTTGACCATTTCCTACTGTTTCACTCTGCAAGATAGTCATGGGAGATGCAGATCTCCAACTTGAGGTCTCTCTCTCTCTCAACCTCAAACAATTTAAGTAGACCTATTGTTGGGATTTATACATTCACATATTCACAATCACACTTCAGACACTCAGACACTCACATGCGTGGCAACACCATACATACAGAGCATACATTCATTTTTTCGCTCTCATTTTCTTTATACCAAGATTAGTTTGTTGAAATAAAACATCCTTAATTGAAATCTCTTGTAATGCAGCTGTTATAGATAACCTTTGAACTATGAGCATCCAAAATCTGAACAAATTTCAATAAATTCACCAGTTTCTGACAGGCTGCATTAATTTTTCCATACACAGCAGCTCCTAAGACTGCAGGCCTCTAGGTCAGGTCCTGGCTTTGCTCACTGGGCCTGGGTTTACCCCCTGCACTTTATCTGTGACTGTAGCTGCTTGAAAAGTAAATAACCACCATTGTAGCAAATCTGAGTTCTTGGCACCCACAGTTCCTGCTGACCTGGTGCATTTTCAGGGCCTAATCTTTGCTTCCCTAAACCCTGGAGCAGCATTGGGGGAGGGCAGTAGGGCAGGGGATTTGTAAGGTTTAGAATTCTCCTTGAGGAGCGGCTAGGCAGAATGACCTGCTGCATTTGCCAAGCAGAGGAAGGAGCAATGTTAGGGGAGTCATGATAATAGTCCCACTCATATTTGGCCACCTCCTCTCAGGGTCAGCCTCTTTCCCTGCAGAGAGGTTGCCTGGGTCTCTCTTTCATTTCCTTTTCTTCCTTTGCATTCCTTTTGTTTCTTTTCCTCCCCTTTTTTACTCTTCCCTTTAATGATATTGCCTACTTTACTGTGCTGACTCCCTTTCCTACTCTTTCCTTCCCATTTATAACTTTGCCTTGCCGTTTTATTCCCCTTTCCTTCTGTTACCTTCCTTTGACTTATATCGTCTTGCCTTCCAATCCCTTCCTTTACCTTCATAACTCTTCTTTTCCCTTGCTTTCACTTGCCTTGCTTACCATTTTTTATTGTTTCATTTCCTTACATTTCCTTTAATTTCCTTACATTTCCTGCCATTTTCATCCTTTCACTCCCCCCTCCATTTTTCATTTTCATTACATTCATTTGCCTTTCCTTGCCTTGTCTTCCATTTTTATTTCTTTTTCTCTTTTTTTCTTTTCATTTACCCTCTTTCCCATCCATTCTCTTCCTCTCTTTTTTGGGGGGCTGAGAGGCTTCCCCTTTACAAGTTTTTTGATTCCTCCTTAGGACTTCCTTCAATTTCAGTCCCATTTTTAGCGAACTTGGAATGACACTCATTCCTCCAATGCCTTCCCTTTTTACATCTTGGGCAAATGTCAGGGACCTTTTTTAGGACTTCCACCCTGTCCTCCCTTATTACAGTCTTTTTTTTTTTTTTTTCATATGACCTGTTACTCCACAATTAAACAAGTGGGGGCAGGATTCTTACCATTGCCTCTCCAATATGTCTGTTTCACTAAAGCAGATTATTTCTTCCCTTGCACAGCGGCTGCATAAGCCATCCCTTGCACTATAGCAGGGGAGTCATCTGCACATACTTTTATGTAATCCTGTATTGACCCTGTTTTCCTTATGGGCCTGATTAAATATTTACATAATGTATTAGCATTTTCCCATACTAATTGTTTTACGTAAAACTCTTTCATGGTGGCATCAGACACTTATAAAGCTTTTTCCATCAGGTTTTTATGCAGAAAGTTCAACGAACAGATCTTTGGCCACAGTTTAAAATTTACAGACATACTATAGAAATGTCAGCAATTATTTTGGAGCATGAGATCGTAAATACATCTCATGTTTATTTTGACTTGTTTGTGGTCAGCTTACCAGGGATTTGATTTACTGAGTTTAGAGAATAATCCTTGTCTCTGGTCAGTAAACTATAACAGCATTGATAAGAATTTTTGTACTGTTATATTGATTTAGGCACCCTAAAACCTCAGTAGTAAATCCCCACAACAGCTATGCTGTGGGTGGTCTAATTACGCAGGGTCATCTTGTGGGCAAATTCCTATAGCTTTAGGTATGTTAACTCATTAGGCCTTGGGATGACACCTGAAGTCTCCACTGGTGCCCTGGGATTTGTAGCTGAGGGCTGATCTGTATATTTTTCTGTCTCTGAAACTATATCTAAGTGTTTTCTGGGATTCTCTGAATTAACAGTGGAGCTATAGACCAAAGCACCTATGATCAAAAACATTAAAGTTATCATAGCACAACAAACACCTAGCACCCATTCCCGACTGTCAGTCGGGCAATCACCTGTAGAGTCCTGAACCACTTTTCACCAGGAGACATAACCACATGTGGTGCGAACCTCTGGACAGGTAGCCATTTAGATTTCTCTCAGCCATTTCTACTCTGTCTCCACTGGAGCTGGTGTGGCATTCATTTAATTATGAAAATCTGTCATTATGTATTCAGGGATCACAGGAGTTTTGAGCCTCCTTATGGGAGTTTATCGTGCCAGACCATCACATCATCTAATACAACACTTACTTATTTAACTGTTAAACTAGGAAATTATTTAATAATTCATCATTTAATTAACGTATTTAAAATACAGGTAATGTTATGGACCATGAGTCTCTTTTGGAGTCAGATTTTGGGAGCTGATGACATAACATTATTTCATTGCTTCATTATTTAGCTATGTAAATAGATCATTACATCAGCGATAGTTTTAGGACTTTGGTGACACCTCGTAGGCGTTAATATAAAATGCCAACTAATTAATTATCAATTTAATTTTTAAATAAATCATTATTCCAGGAAGAGATCAGTCTGAGTACTCCATGTGGGATTTGAGTATGGACAACCTTGTCATTATTCAATCATTTTTCATTATATAATAATTATTTAAATCGATGAAGATATTGTTCTTCATGATTGGAGTCTGGACATCCCTCCCTGGGAGTTAATCGTGGGGCATTAATTCATTATCTAAGTACTACTTCCTTGAAAATCACTGGAGTTGGGTTCCATCTTATGAAAGTTAAGAAAGTTAGGACTATCTAATTATTAACTTATTTGATTGCATAAGTAATGATGGTGTCATCCGTCATTTGGCTGCTGTGCGATTGACACAACAGGAGATCGGTACCTGAAGCAGTGCCCACAGAATGAGGGACACTTCGTTATCCAGTGATTAGTGATTACATAATTATAGATTCTTAACAACCGAATGATTACACAATTTAAAAAAAACTGTATTATGTTGCATATCAGTTTCTGAGAGCTTGCAACAGAATTGACCCATGAAGGACACAGTCACCACCTATTTAAAAATGGAATAACTGAATAATCTCTAGGTCAGGGAATCTCATCTAATGAACTCTGCCGGGCTGATAACATGACACACCACCAAGAATAAATAACTCTAAATAACTATAATAGAAAGCGGGGTGCAGGACTTAATAGAGAACTATCAATTGAGGAATCCAAAATGACTGAAAGAAAAATAAGAAAGTACTCAAAATCCTTAGTCATCAGCCAAATGCAAATCTAAACAACTCTGAGAAACCATGGGATCATGTTCCTCTAAAGGTAAAAGAATGAAGAGGAGTTCATTTTATTTCCAATAAAGATAAAAGAATTATGGTAGAGGCGATTTGTTGTATTGTTTCCATTCTAGAATTTAGAAAATTGAAGCAAAGAAAACAGGTTTAAAATACTCATCAATGTACATGAAAGGCATAATGATGCTTTCATTTTCATGCTTATATCACTATAGGCATGTTGCAGCTTGAGAGACTGGTAAATATATTTAAATCAAAAGAAAGAGCCCTGCTTTGTTTTTGAGAGAAAATCAGTGAGGCTGTAAGGTTAGTTCATCGATGGGTATGCTATTTTTAGCATGTGGGAGGGGAACTAGAATGTGATAGAATGTTGGATCATAAATGTTGCCTGGAAACCCTGCTTGCAATCTGTATCCTGGTATCATGGACCAAGGACCAGAGAGCAGCTTTGAGAACGTGTTTTCATGGGAAATTACAGTCTCCCAAGATAACTATCTCCTAAAACTTTTCATGACAGCATTTGATTCGCCAGACCAAGTCATAGCCAAATCTCTGGAAGTTTGCCTACAGTTTTTACTGGTTACCAAATTCAAGATTACCTAATTATTGGAGAACATAGTCTGGAGAAGCACTTCAAAGGCTTCTGTTTATGGATGCTATATCTCCTAAGATGTAAAACGATGGAACAAAACATAATAAGACTCACAATTCCTCATCAAAAGGTGAGTTTTCCATTGTTAACTTCCTTCAGGAAGGTGATAATCCATTTGTTAGAGTAGACTAAGGGATTATTGGATTGCAGTCCATCTCTTTTGAGGTAGCCGCCCAACATTAAATATGTCATATCTTCTAAAAGCTCTGCATACACAATGACACTTCACCATTTAAACATTTTACTAGTCAACTCTGCGATCAAATAAGGGGGGACTTTCACACAATCATGTGGGAGTCAAGTAAGAGTCAATTGTGTCAAGTATGGCAGATCATTTCATCCTCTGATTATGTTGTTATTTGATTATTAAATAAGATATTAGATAATCCATGATTAGTGGATTGTGGTTCCACGGTGTTGGAGGCAATTATTATAGACCATCTAAATATCAATTATGTAGTTAAAATACTTAAATTAATTACGACAGCATCGTTCACGAGTCTGTTATGGGGACACCTTAGGGAAGTGCATGATGTTAAATGAATTCATTATTTGATTTATAAATTATATAAAAATGATTATATTATCCATGACACCTGGAATTTGGTGCCACAGATCATCTAATTACTAAGTAACAAATTTAAATTGACAATTCATGTTAATACACAAGTAATGTAAATATCTGTATAGTGATGTAAACCAAAAATCCTCCATTCCATGAAGAGACCTGTAAAGCTCCCTCTTGTGGCGTTAATGTGTAATATTACATTTTATGATTCATTGTTTTAATTGATGATGATGACATCCTTCATGACTGGAGTCTTGCAATGCTTCCCTGCCAGTTATATGCTACATCACCTCTTTATTGTGACAGTTAGCTACTACTGACTTATTTAATTCTTTAAATTATTTAAGAGACAGACAAAGCCATCCCATCACCGATTAGGATTAGGGTGCAAATATCTGTCAGGGACGAGGTTAGGAAAGTTGTAGACATGGGCAGAACATTTAGTGAATGTCTATGCATCTGCCAGAGTACTAGGGATGCTGGATGTTTGAGTCAAGAAGGTTGCATGGTGCCCTCTGAGAAATACAAGGACTTCACCAAGGCCTGCATGGTGCTCTGGGTGTTGACTACCTGTTCTTCCTCCACATCTTCTCATTGGTTGTGATCTACGACTAGACAACAAAGTGGCACAAGGAGGTAGGTACCACCAATGAGACCTGGCAAAAGGATGACGACCCAGAACATAGAAGAACATCTCTCTCTCAAGTATGCTGGTGATGCTGCTGCTGCAGCCACCTTTTCAGCTGTTATCAACATTTTGGCTACTACTGGTTTGGCAGGAATGGGCCCATTATCTCAGGTCTTGCCGCACTACAACAGAGATTCAGGTACTGGTAAAGATATCATGCCAACAGAATTCATCAGGCAAGAGAGTTTGATTATCTGATGATTAACTAATGGAATTTTAAAAAAAATGTGGTGACAGCATACATTTTCATATCTGGAAAGTCTGCCCAGGAATTGTTGATACAAAAAAAGGTCAACAACTTACATACTTGAAGATGTAATTATTAAATTGTTTCATTATATAATCTGTGTACCCTGACGTTTGGTGCCACCTTGTGTGACTCAAATGTGATAGACGATCTAACTATCTGATTATTTCAGTTATCAAATCTGTCCTTTTCTACTCCAGGAAGAGTGAAGACTGGATCCAACTTGATGGTGTTAATTGTCTCTTGTGATTTCATTATTTCTTTATTTATTTAAATCAATGATGATTTCATTTTGTTATCTCTCTAGAAGTGAATTATGAAAAAATATCTCTTTATTCATTCATTTATATGTTCAAATCTATGATTAAGAACTCAATGACTCTTCAGTATTGAGCAATCTTTTAGGCTTCACGTATAAAACAATATCCACTTGTTTAATGTTTATTCATTTAATTATGAAAATCTGTCATTATGTATTCAGTGATCACTGGAGGTTTGAGCCTCATTATGGGGTTCCATCCTGCCAGACCATCACATCATCTAATACTACACTTACTTATTTAACTGTTAAACTAGGAAAGTAAATAATAATTCATTATTTAATTAAGGTATTTAAAATACATGTAATGTATGGACCATAAGTCCCTTTTGGAGTCAGATTTTGGGAATTGATGATGTAACATCATCTCATTACTTCATCATATAGCTATGTAAATAGATCATTACATCAGCGATAGGTTTAGGACTTTGGTGCCATCTTCTCAGTGTTTATATAATTAGCCAACTAATTAATTAACAATTTAATTTTTTTAAATAAATCATTATTCCAGGAAGAGATCAGTCTGAATACTCAATGTGGGATTTAAGTAAGCACTACCATGTCAATATTAATTCATTTTTCATTAGATATTAATTATTTAAATCGATGAAAATGTTCTTCCTAATGACTGGAGTCTGGCCATTCCTCCCTGGGAGTTAATCATGTGGCATTATTTAATTGACTAAGTAGTAATTCCTTGACAATCACTGGATTTGGGTTCCATCGTATGAAAGTTAAGTATGCAATTATTAACTTATTTGATTGCATAAGTAATGATGGTGTTATCCCACATTTGGCTGCTGTGCCATTGACACAGCAGGAGATTGGTACCAGAAGCAGTGCCCAGAGATTGAGGGACATTGCGTTATCCAGTGATTACTGATTATGTAATCACAGATTTTTAACAACTGAATGATTACATGATTCAAAAAACTGTAATGTTTTCCATCATCAGTTTCTGAGAAGTTTCCACAGAACTGACACATGAAAGACAAGTAACCACCAATTTTAAAAATGGAATAACTGAATAATCTCTAGGTCAGGGAATCTCATCTAATGAACTCTGTCAGGCTGATAACATGACACACAACCAAAAAAATAATAATTCCACATAACCATATTAGAAAGCAGGGTACAGGACTTAATAGTGAACTATCAATTGAGGAATGAAATACGACTGAAAGAAACATAAGACAGTGCTCAAAAACCTTAGTCATCAGCCAAATGCAAATCTAAAGAACTCTGAGGAACCATGGGATCAAGCTCCTCTAAAGGTAAGAGAAGGAAGGGGAGTTTATTTCATTTTCAATTAAGAGAAAAGGATTACGGTAGAGGCGATTAATTGTATTTTTTTCCATTCTAGAAATTAGAAAATTGAAGCATAGAAAACAGGTTTAAATACTAATCAAAGTACTTGAATGGCATAATGATGCTTTCGTTTTCATGCTCATGTCACTATAGGCATGTTGTAGCTTGAGAGACTGGTAAATATGTTTAACTCAAAAGAAAGAGCCCTGCTTTCTTTTTTGTGAGAAAATCAGTGAGGATGTAAGGTGAGTTCATCAGTGTGTATACTACTTCTAGCATGCAGGAGGGGCACTAGAATGTGACAGAATGTTGCATCATAAATGTTGCCTGGCAACCCTGCTTGCATTCTATATCCTGTTATCATGGGCCAAGGACCAGAGAGCAGCTTCAAGAAAGTGTTATCATGGGACATTACAGTCTCCCAAGATAACTATCTCCTAAAACATTTCATGATAGCATTTGATTGGGTATTAAAAAATTGTCAATTTAAATACTTTAATATGTAATTAGATGATCTGTCCCACTTGACCCCACAAGGTGGCATCAAATTCCAGATGTCATGGACTATAAAATCATTGTGGTTTTTTTTGTTTGTTTGTTTGTTTGTTTTGTTTTTAGTTTTTTTTTGTTATTTTATATAACCATGTCAATTTACATGAAAAAAAAACATTTATACACAATGTTTGGGAATTTGGGCCTTGTTCTTCCAAACTACTTCCTGCTGGTAATGGGCGCTGTCATCTGGGATTCTAAGAAGATTCAGAAATCCTGGCTGTAGTCTGTCAGGCTGCTTGGTCCAGCTGTTTTGAATGTAGAATCATCTCGTACTCTGTGTTAGGTGGTCTGGCTTGATCAAACTACACTAGTCTTTAGGAATCCACATCTTTTCATTTTCTGTGGAAACAAAAATAGAAATCCTTTTCCGCAGTAACTTGTCCTTGAACTTAAATTTTGGATTCAAAGCATTTTTTTAATTTATTATTTTACATGTCGATCCCAGTTCCCTCTCCTTCCCTCCCTCTCAACTTCCCTCATCCCCTCCCTTCTTCCCTCCCCCCTTACCTCTCTTTTACCATCTCTGCCTTCTCACATGCACTCTAACCACCCTCCCATTCTCCCACCCCAATTCCATATGTAGTGGAATGCCCTCCAGTAGGGGTCATGTACCTGTGACAGGTCATGTGAAGTAGGGACTAGGGCTTCTCTCCTGTGTCTAGATTAAAGCAGTTATCCCTCCATAGGGGATGTGGTCGCAAAGACCTTTTGTGCACCAAGGATATATCCTGGCTCAACTGTCTGAGGTCACTTAGAATGCTCAGTCCTACTTGCTGAGACCCATATTCGGGGGGGGGGGCGCTGAGTCAGTCCCATGCTTTCTTCCCAGCTATCAGTCTAGTGGCCATTAGCTCCTCCTTGTTCAGGTAATCTGTCTGTATGTGTTTCTGCCGCCTGGTCTTGTCCTCTCCATCTGCATCTGGGTTGTAGTTGGACAAAGTGTTTATGTATGGGTGTTTGATCCTGATTCCAACAGGCATTATTTAAGGGTTCCATGGACAAGTTAGTTGTTGATCTCAATATCCAGGAAGGACATCTTTGATGGCCTTTCCATGGAAGCTCAAATTGTTAGTTGGGAGCAGCCTTGTAGTTCGCTGGAATTTTCTTTATGTTCAATTTTATCTTCAAAACAATATTGGCTCCCTCTTTTATGTTCTCTTTCTCACACTCTCTCTGTCTCTCTTTCCTATCTTCTATTCCTAACCAGGCTCAATCTTCCCAGTTGCACATGTTTGCCTTTCCTCCCCCTCTTTTTCTCCTACTTCTCTCTCCATTCGCTGCCCCCCCCCCCTTCTGCTGAGCTCTGGGAGACTTTTCCCTTCCCAATTCTGTGAGGGACATTATATTAATCTCTTAGAATACACCTTGTATGGTAGTTCCTCTTGTGGTGTGAATTATAGGCTGGTGATCCTTTGATCTAGGTCTAAAATCAATATATGAGTGAGTACATGCTGTGTTCCTCATTTTGGGACTGGGTTACCTCATTCAGGATGGTTTCTTCAAGTGCCATCCACTTGCCTGTGAATTTCAAGATAACATTATTTTTTTCTGCAGGGTAGTATTCCATTGTGTAGATAAGCCAAATCTTCATCAACCATTCTTCAATTGAGGGGCATCTAGGTTGCTTCCAGGTTCTTGCTATTACAAATACTGCTGCTATGAACATAGTTGAATAGATGTCTTTGTTGCATGGATGTGAATCCTTTGGGTATATTCCTAAGAGGGGTATTGCCTGCTCTTGTGGTAAACTAATTCCCATTTTCCTGAGGAACCGCCATACTGATCTCCAAAATGGCTGTATGAGTTTGCACTCCCACCAGCAGTGGAGGAGTGTTCCCCTTTCTCCACATCCTCTCCAACATGAGTCATCACCGGTGTTTCTAATTTTAGCCATACTGGCAGGGGTAAGATGGTATCTAAAAGTTGTTTTGATTTGCATTTCCCTGATAGCTGAGGATGTGGAGCATTTTCTTAAGTGTTTTTCAGCCTTTTTGATTTCCTCTATTGAGAAATCTTTCTTCAGTTCTGTACCCAATTTTTTAATAGGGTTGTTTGATGTTTTTTTTTTGACTAGTTTTTTGAGTTCTTTATATATTTTGGAGATCAGCCCTTTGTCGGATATAGGATTGGTGAAATTCTTTTCCCAGCCTGTGGGTGGCCATTTGGTCTTGTCCACTGTGCCCTTTGCCTTACAGAAGCTTCTAAGTTTGAAGAGGTCCCATTTATTAATTGTTTCTCTCAGTTTCTTTGCCCCTGGAGTTATGTTCAGGAAGCAGTCTCCTATAACAATTTGTTCAAGGGTACCTCCTACTTTCTCTTCTATGAGGTTCAATGTGGCTGGATTGATGTTGCAGTCTTTGATCCATTTGGACTTGAGTTTTGTGCATGGCGACAGACATGGGTCTATGTGAAGTCTTCTACACCCCCTCATCCAATTGTGCCAGCACCATTTGTTGAAGATGCCCATTGTATAATTTTAGCTGTTTTGTCGAAAATCAGGTGTTCATAGGTGTGTGAGGTAATATCAGTTTTGTCAATTCGATTCCATTGGTCTACCTGTCTATTTATATGCCAATACCAGGCTGTTTTCAGATGTATAGCTCTGTAGTAGAGGTAAAAGTCATGATTGTTGATGCCTCCTGAAGTTCTTTTAATGTATAGGGTTGTTTTGGCTATCCTGGGTCTTTCGTTTTTCCACATAAAGTTGATTAGTATCCTTTCAAGTTTGGTGAAGAATTGTGGTGGGATTTTAATGGGGATTGCACTGAATCTGTAGATTGCTTTTAGCAAGTTTGCCATTTTTACTATGTTTATCCTATCTATCCAAGAGCATGGGAGATCTTTCCATTTTCTGGTATCTAATTTTTTTTTCTTTAGAGCCACAAAGTTCTTATTATATAGGTCTTTTACTTGTTTGGTAAGCATTACACCAAGATACTTTATGTTGCTTGAGTCTGTTGATTTCTTTCTTTGCCTCGTTGTCGTCTTAAAAAAGGAGGGCTACTGATTTTTTTTTAAGTTTATCTTGTAAACTGCTAGTTTGCTGAAGGTGTTTATTGGCTGTAGGATAGTTCCCTGGTAGAGTTTATTGGGTTGCTTATATAAACTATCATATCATCTGCAAATAGAGACAGTTTGACTTCTTCCTTTCCAATTTGGATCCCCTTGATCTCCTTTTCTTGTCTTATACCATTAGCTAGAACCTCTAGTACAATATTGAAGAGATATGGAGAGAGAGGGCAGCCTTGTCTTCTTCCTGATTTTAGAGGAATTGGCTTAAGTTTCTCTCCATTCAGTTTGATGTTGGCAGTTGGTTTGCTGTATATTGCTCTTATAATGTTTAGGTAAATTCCTGTTATCCCTGACCTTTATCATGAAAGGGTTTTGAATTTTGTCGAAGGCTTTTTCCGCATCTAGGGAGATAATCATATGGTTATTCTTTTTCTGTTTGTTTATATGGTGGATCACGTTGATAGATTTTCATATGTAAACCATCACTGCATTCCAGGTATGAAGCCTACTTGGTCATGGTGGATGATTTCTCTGATGTATTCTTGAATTCAGTTTGCCAGTATTTTATTGAGTATTTTTGCATCGATGTTCATCAGGGATATTGGTCTGTAGTTTTCTTTCTTAGTTGTGTGTTTTTCAGATTTCCGTACCAACGTTATTGTGGCCTGATAAAAAGAGACTGGCAATGAACCTTCGGTTTCTATCTTGTGGAACAGTTTTAGGAGTAGTGGTATTATTTCTTCCTTGAATGTCTGGTAGAATTCTGCATTGAATCCATCTGGCCCTGGACTTTTTTTGGTTGGAAGGCTTTCGATGACTGCTTCCATTTCATTGCATGTTATAGGTCTATTTAAGTGGTTTGTCTGTTCTTGATTTAATTTTGGTGATAGTTATCCAGAAACTTGTCCATTTCCTTTGAATTTTCTAGTTTTGTGGAATACAGATTTTCAAAGTATGACCTGAAAATTGTCTGGATTTCCTCTGTGTCTGTTGTTATGTTCCCCTTTTTGTTTCCGATTTTGTTAATTTGCATGCTCTGTCTCTGCTTTTTCATTAGTTTGGATAAAGGTTTGTCTATCTTGTTGATTTTCTCAAAAAAACTAACTCTTCGCTGCATTGATTTTTTTGTATTGTTTTCCTGGTTTCTATTTTGTTGATTTCAGCCCTCAAGTTTATTATTTCCTGGCATCTACTCCTATGGGGTGAATTCGCTTCTTTCTCTTCTAAGGCTTTCAATTGCGCTGTTAATTCTCTTATGTGACTATCCTGTATTTTCTCATATGGGCATTTAGTGCAATGAACTTCCCTCGTAGCACTGCTTTCAATGTGTCCCATAAGTTTAGGTATGTTGTATCCTCATTGTCGATGAATATTAGAAAGTTTTTAATTTCTTTCTTTATTTCTTCTTTGACCCAGGAGTGGTGCAATTGCACATTGTTCAGTTTCCATGAGTTTGCAGGTTTCCTATTTGTGTTGTATTTGAATTCCAATTTTAAAGCATGGTGATGCAATAAGATACAGGGGACTATTTCTATTGTCTTGTATCTGTTGAGGTTTCTTATGTCACCTAGTATGTGGTCGATTTTAGAGAAGGTTTCATGTGGAGCAGAGAAGAATGTATATTCTTTTGTCTTTGGATGGAATATTCTATCGATGTCTGTTAATCCCAGTTGAGACATAACTTCTGTTAATTCTTTTGTTTGTTTGTTGAGTTTCTGATTTGTGGTCCTGTCTAGTGTTGAGAGTGGTGTATTGAAGTCTCCCACTATAAGTGTGTGAGGTTTTATATGAGCTTTTAGTTTTGGTATTGTTTCTTTTACGAATGTGGGTGCCTTTGTATTAGGGGCATAGATGTTCAGAACTGAGACTTTGTGTTGATGGATTTCTCCTGCGAAGAATATGAAATGACGGTCTTCATGTCTTTTGACTACTTTTGCTTTGAAGTCTAACTTGTTAGATAGTAGGATAGGTACACCTGTTTGTTTCTTATTTCCATTTGATTGGAAAATCTGTTCCCAACACTTTACCCTGAGGTAATGTCTATCTTTGAAGCTTAGATGTGTTTCTTGTATGCAGCAGAATGATGGATTCTCTCTTCGTATCCATTCTGTTAGCCTATGTCTTTTTATAGGTGAGTTAAGACCATTAATGTTGAGGGTGAGTAAGGACCATTGATTGTTGATGCTTGTTTGATTTAGGTTTGTTGTTGGCAGTGGTATTGTGAATATATTAGTTCTGCTTTACCCTTGGTTTCTGGTGTAGTTGGATTATCTGTTGCCTACATTTTTGTGGGCGTAGTTACCTTCCTTGGGTTGGAGTTTTCCTTCTAACACTTTCTGTAGGGCTGGATTTTTAGATATGTATTGGGAAAATCTGGTTGTGTAATTAAATATCTTGTTTTCTCCACCTATAGTTATTGAGAGTTTTGCTGGATATAGTAGCCTTGTTGGCATCCGTGTTCTCTTAATAATTTTAGTACATCTATCCAGGACCTTGATGGTTTTCATGGAGAAGTCAGATGTAATATTGATAAGTCTGCCTTTATATGTTACCTGTCCTTTTTCCTTCGCTGCTCTTAGTATTCTTTTTTTTTTTTTTGTATTTTGTATGTTATGTGTTTTGATTATTATATATCGAGGGGGTCTTTTTTCTTTGGTCCAGCCTATTTGGGGTTCGGTGTGCTTCTTGTACTTTCATGGGCATGTCCTTATTCAGATTTGGAAAGTTATCCTCAATGATTTTCTTGAATATGTTTTTGGCACCTGTGAGCTGGGCATCCTCACCTTCCTCTATGCCTATTATTCTTAGGTTTGGCCTTTTATTGGTGTCCAACTTTTCCTGGATGTTTTGTGTTAAGGATTTTTTGGATTTATGATTTTCTTTGGTCAATGAATCTATTTCTTCTAGTTTATCTTCTGCGCCTGAATTTCTTTCTTCCATCTCTTGAATTCTGTTGGGTATGCATGTGTCTGTAGTTTCCGATTTTTTGCCCAGTTTTTCTATTTCCAGCATTCCTTCCATTTTTGTTGCCTTTATTTTCTCTGTTTCAGTTTTCAACTCTTGAACCATTTCCTTCACCCGCTTAATTGTTTTTTCTTGGCTCTCTGTACTTTCCTTAAATAAATTGTTCATTTCTTCGACTTTTTTGTTTGTTTTTCCCTTCATTTCTTTAAGGGATTTTCTCACATCTTCTTTGAGGGCCTCTATCATTATTATGATTGTAATTTTTTTTATTGCACAGTGTTGTTTTGGCTATCCTGGGTCTTTTGTTTTTCCATATAAAGTTGAATATTATCCTTTCAAGGTCAGTGAAGAATTGTGGTCAGATTTTAATGTTGTAGTGAGATTATCTGTTGCCTACAATCTTCGTGGGCGTAGTTAATATCCTTGGGTTGGAGTTTTCCTTCTAATACTTTCTGTAGGGCTGGATTTGTAGATACATATTTGGAAAATCTGGTTTTGTCATTTAACATCTTGTTTTCTCCATCTATAGTGACTGAGAGTTTTTCTGGGTATAGTAACCTGGGCTCGCTTCCTTGGTCTCTTAATATTTGTAGAACATCTATCCAGGACGTTCTGGCATTGTGAGTTTCCATGGAGAACTCAGGTGTAATTTTGACAGGTCTGCCTTTATATGTTACCTGTCCTTTTTCCTTCCCTGTTCTTAATATTTTTTCTCTATTCTGTATGCTAGGTGTTTGATTATTATATGTCAAGGGTTCTTTTTTCTTTGGTCTAGTCTATTTGTTGTTCAGTATGTTCTTGTACATTCATGGGCATGTCCTTCTTAAGATTGGGAAATTTTTCCTCGATAATTTTGTTGAATATGTTTTTGGCACCTTAGAGCTGGGCTTCCTCACTTTCCTCTATGCCTATTATTCATACTTTTGGCCTTTTCATAGTGTTCCACATTACCTGGATGTTTTGAGTTAAGGCTTTGTTTGGTTTTTAATTTTCTTTTGTGAATGAATCTATTTCCTCTTGTTTATCTGCTACACCTCAGATTATCTCTTCCATATCTTGAAGTCTGTTGGTTATGTTTGCATCTGTAATTCCCGATCTTTTGCACAGTTCTTCTATTTCCAGGATTCCATCCATTTGTGTTGCCTTTATTTTCTCCATTTCAGTTTTCAAGTCTTGAACCCTTTACGTTCCATTTTTTTTTCTTGTCTTTCTATACATTGTTTACTTTCCTTAAGAAATATGTTCATTTCTTGCACTTTTTTGTTTGTTTTTTCTTCCAATTCTTTAAGGAATTTTCTCACATCTTCTTTCAGGGCTTCTATCATTTTTATGATGATAATTTTTAATTTGTTCCCTTTGGCTTCATCAGCTTTGTTGTTGTTTTCTGGTGTAGTTGGTGTAGATTCCCTAGATTCTGGTGGTGTCATGCATGTCTTTCTGTTGTTAGGTATTTTCTTGTATTAACGTCTTCCCATAGCTTCTTTCAGTAGGCACTGGTGGGATTTCTTCCTCTCTCTATGGTACTTCCCCAGTGGGCTTTTATGGGTCAGTGGTTTGATGTTTTTGCTCTGGGTGGTCCAAGTTCCCTTAGGAGGTCTCTCCACAGGAGGGGGCTCAGGGATGGGGGTCAGTGATCAGGCTCTAGCAGAAGACTGGAAATGGGGGTCAAAGATCCCGAAGGCTGTGTCTCTGGATGTTCCTTGTGCCTATAGGCAGATCTACCCTGGGTGTGGTAATCTCCACATGAGGCCTCTTTTGCAGATGCTCTGCTATGGGGGTAAAGGATCCTGTAGGCAGGAACTCAAAGTGGTTCCACAGAGATAGGCGGATCTCTGGGAGGGGCCTGGGACTCCAGCATAGGACTGGTGGTGGGGGTCAGAGACCAGGCAGGTGGATATTACAGGTGGTCCCACGTGAACAGTCTGGTCTGCTATGCTTAGATCCACTTCCAGAAGGTCCCCGAAGTTGGCTCCACCGTCTGTCCCAGTGCTCACCTAAAGCAGTGGGACATTGGGCAAGGTAGGTCACAGTGAAGGGGGAGGGCAGTCTCTCAGTGAGGTTGGGTGGAGTGCTCTAGTTGGGGACAGGACACAAGGGCAAGGGGATCAATGGCCAACCTACAGAATTCCCGTGGAAGGGGAATGTCCACCCTCATCTAATAACTGTTGGAAACAGAAGCAAACACCCATACCCAAACACTGAGTCCAAATAGAATCTATGTGCAGACGGAGAGGACAAGACCAGGTTGCAGAAACACATAGAGACAGATGACCTGAACAATGAGGAACTAATGGGTCCCTTATTGATAGCTGGGAATCCAGCATGGGACTGACTCAGTCCCCCCTGAATATTGGTCTTAGCCAGAAGGACTGAGCAATCTAAGGGACCTCAGACAGTGTAACCAGGATGTATTCCTGGTGCACAAAAGGACCTTGTAAACACATCCCCATGGAGGGATACTGCCTTAACCTGGAGAGAGGAGAGAAGTCCTAGTCCCTAATTCAAATGACCTGACAGATCTACATGACCCCATCTGGATGGTATTGCCCTACATGAGGAGTTGGGGTGGGGGATGGGAGGTGAGTGTGGTTGGGGTGCTTGTGAGGGGGCAGAGAGGATAAAAGGAAGGGAGCAAGTAAGGGAGGGAGGGAACTCGATCAACATGTAAAATAATAACTTAAATAAAAAATTAAAAGAAAAAATAAAGTATGTGTATTTATGTACATGAATATGCATGTGGCCATGAAGAGTAGGGGAAATCATCATCTCTAAGAGCTATCGTTACAACTGCCTTTTTGCCACCATTTTTGAGGTTAGAATTCGAACTGCAGTCCTCTGGAAGAACAAGAAATGTTCTTGTGGTGAACTATCTTGCTATCCCAACAGATCCAAAATGAACAGTTATTCTGTATATTATTATTATTATTATTATTATTATTATTATTATTATTATTTTATTATCATTCCTACTATTTAATGGTTGTTGTTCCTTGCTGCTGCTGCTTTGGGAAATGAAACATGATCCACTGAACTCAACAAACCAGCAGGAGTTTATTGAGAAATGGAATGAAGGGAGGGGGTAGATGTAAACTGATCAGGAGCAGAAATATAAAGAAAGAGAAAGGACTAGCAGGAGGTGCTTGCTTATAAAGGGAAAGTAAGTGGTTTAGAATGAGGCTCAGCAGTTGGTGTTAAGAAACTGAAGTAATGGAGCTGCCTTTATTCGAGCTCTGCATCGTCTCTGCATGCAGAATTATTATACATCCACTTAATGCATGCATGTCATAGCCATGCAAATTTGACAGCCTTAGAGCTGTCAGTGAGGAGTGATCACCTATGAAAGACAGACCCAAGGACAAGGAAAGGTTACCTGGAGAAGAGTAATTCCAGAGCAGGATGGGATCTGGAGCTTCAGAGAGACCCTGTATGCAAGAAAGGTTTCCTAAGAAGAAGTCACTGGCCCTGGAGAGGACTGGTATGGAGATAGACATGGGGGCTGAAATGAAACAACAGCAGTGGGAGGAGGAGAGGATTTGGGAGCAGGAACAAGGCCAGGTTTACCCAAGACCTGGAGAGAGGGAGAAGCCAGGAAATCAACAATTATAATTACGAAGGAGTATCTTTTCTGTGTGCTATTATTTCCTTTGTTACTTAAAAAACATTTGAGCTATCAAAACTTATAAAGCACTCTAACTTTGGGTGTGGTGACATAGGCCCTTAATCCCAGCACTCACTAGGCAGAGGCAATTCTCTAAGTTTCAGACAAGTTAAGTCTACAAAATTATCACCAGAAAATTTAGGGAGTCACAGAAAAAAAAAATGTCTGGAAAAGAAAACAAAGACTATTGTAACAGACAGGTTTTTATTTATCCCTCAAAATGATGAATAAAATATCTCATGTTTCCCAATCTTCTCCCTACACTTCAACCCTTGTCCTAAGGGATTATATATATATATATATATATATATATATATATATATATATATATATATATTCTTATCAGTGAAAAATATTTACATTGTGTCTGTCATGTACATAATGTTGGGTGGGTTTTTCTCTTTCCCTGACTAGTTATCCTTTTCTACACAAAGTAGATTTTCTCCTGCAAAGATTTATTAATCTTTAATAAGTGACATGAAATGATCTTTCAGGCTATTGCAAGTATTCACATACACAGAGGAAGTGTGAATGTTTCTTTGTGTGTGTGTGTGTGTGTGTGTGTGTGTAGACCAGAACACAACTTTTGGGGGATATTCTCTCCACCATGAAACTCACACATTTAACCTAGGTCTCCTAGACTTGACATTGAAATTGGTTTTATCCCTATTACCCTTCCTAACTTGGCCTGATTGTTTCTTGATACTGTGTTGAGTTTATTATCTAGTAAAATTGTAATACAAACATTTGTTTTCATAATGTGAATTGTGTCTGTATGAATGTGTACCATTCTTGTGCCTGCCTGCAGAAGCCAGAAAAGGGCAATGTATAGTTGGAGCAGGAGTTATAGGATGTAAAAGCCACTAGCCATGAATACTGAGAAATGAACACAGGACTTTGGGAAGAGAGCAAAGCATCCTTAGCCTTGACCTAGTTCTACTTCCCCAGATTTAAATTTGCAATTAAACGTTTTTCTATTTCTTGAGTAGTTTAATTACATGTGTTCTTTGTGATCAGGCACATGACTGTGCACATGTGCTACCCCACACACTTTAGCAATCCAAGGATAATTTCAGGAGTTGGTTCTAGCTTGTTAAATTTTAGGTCCCTTGTATTGAACTCAGTTGGAAAATGACTTTCGATGTAAGTGACATTTCCCTTTGATCTACCGTAATGGATCTTAATTTTAATTTTTTTTTTTTATTTTCAATTACTAAGTACAGGGTTTCATCATTGCATTTTCACATACTTGTGCTTCTGTGCTTTTCTTGTTTTCTTCCCACACTGCACTCCACTTTGACCCTCACCATCTGAAGCTGATTCCTTTCTTCTCCCAATTAGTTCTAATATGTATTTACTAGTCATTGCTAATGACTAGTATCCACCAAAATAGTGGCTTAGCCATTTAGTATCCACCAAAATAGAGTTCAAGCAAAAGTCAATCAAATGAGTTTGTGAAGAACAATCCATATTCAAAGGACAACTCCACTAATATGACATTTTAATTATTAATATCTGTGTCCCAAGCACAGATACCATACACAAAGGAGTAGACAGGAAGAAATTATTAAATGAGTGTTAAATTAACAAAATATAAACAAACAAAATAAAAGTATTTAATCTAAAACATATGTGGGAACCTTGGCCCTGTTGACCACACAGCTTGGGGAAAGCCCTTGCCCAGAGAATGTCCTATAAGTCCTCCATCTCCCCACAACATCCTTGTTTTGCTCTGAGCATCCTGGAAGCACCTATCCATGAAGATCCACCTTGAGCCTGTCCTTACCTTATATTTGAGATCCATTGTTTTCCCTCCATCAGAGTTGAGTCTGGGACCAGGCCAGGATGACCCCCCGAATCCTTCCCTGAGAACTCCCTGAATTAATTCCACACCTCCAACCACCCCCCCCATATCCTTGGCCTGAGTGGTTCAGTCCTGGAATTCTGGTACATGTACCACCCAGAAACTGCCTTCCCCTCACCCTTGGTCCTTCTGGGTCATTTCTGGGGATGAGCATGGGTCCAAAAAATCATCCTTCTCTTTGGAAATTTGTGGGTCAGCTCTGAGCATACTGGGTGCTTCTATCTACCCAGGATTATCTTGAAACTGCTTTCACCATATGAAAAATTAGGCAAGCGTAGAGATGGTTCCAAGAGATGAGATACTTTGAAGAAGGCAGTCTCAATTGTGTTTGGGTAGAGTCTTCAGTAAATGTTGTTCAATCAATTTGAGTCAGAACATTGGTTAGTTCCCTTATTTCTCTTTTAAGTTTTGTCTGGCCAACCTGTCAATTTGTTAGATGGGTTTTGGAAAACTTCCAATATTAGTGTGTGTGGTATGATTTGTGCTTTAAACTTTTGTAATGTTGTTTTTACAACTGTGGTTGATGCTGTATTTGGGAAAGGAAGGTTCAGATTGAGACTCAATCTTGGTGGGCTGATCTGTGATATGTATACAATACCCTTCTCCATTTTATAAAAAATGTAATTCTGAAGCCCATTTCATTATTTCTTTCTTTGAATTTCAAAGTTATTTAAAATGTGCTGCTGGAGTGGACTCTTAACTTTCCCAAGGCATGTATGGATTTAATATTTTTGAAAAAACAATAGTAGTCACATCATTGAAATGATGGTCATGTTTAGGAAACAAATTTTTCTACTCCAGGAGTCTATATATAGTGCCTGCACAGTGCAAAACCTTCCCTGAACTTTCCTATTTAACGATTGGTGAAAAAAAAAAGACAAAAATTCTAAAGAGATTAATATTTTATAGAGCCACACCCAGTGTCCCCAGCTATTCCTTATGTATTAAAAGCAAAACATTCCACATGTTCAGGGGACAAAACATACCCTGTCTATTATAGTGCTTCCTGTAAATTTGAGGGGATATTTGTGCCCCTCGTAGTGTTTGCTGTTTTTTCACTTTTGAGATTATATTATGTTTATGTTATTTCTCATTGATTTCTGTACTCCCAAACATCCAAACCAATGATCTAGAAGAAATTCAGGGTTGTTGCGTATGGGAGAAATGGTATTGCCAGTGGAATAGCACAATGTGTCATATAATATACATAGTTTTTGATTAAATTATACAATAATAAAATGACATGTTTAAAACATAACTTATTTCTTTTCTTAACCATATTCATAGCCCCTTTACCAGTAATTTTTGTTATATGAACTAATTACAGTCACTAGAATATACATCCCTAAAAACAATACTTTACCTCTTATTTTCATGTTCTACATTCACTTACATTATTTGTGTTTGCATCTTCTCTCTTACCTCCATTTCCTAATCTCTTTATATCTTTTATCTTTTAACATTATTCCCTCCTCATAATCCCTTTTAATTTTACTTTTCTTCTTTTCTTTAGTTACTTCTCCTATCTCTCTCTTTTCTTAATTTCATTTTTTATACTTTGAAACATCTTTTAATGATTACATTAAAATATAATTTCAAGGTCAGATATGGGAGCATCTTAGATAAAACATTTTGTATTGAGGATTTAGCATGACATACACACGTGCTTTATAATCTTTTTACAGCATAGTTCAGATTCTATGCCCAAAATCTCAGCAAACGTCCTTTTCACTGGCAATATTACCCAAAACATGGGTCCATAATCTAATAAGATATAGTCTCTGACAGAGCTTTCCTAGCCTTTTGTGGGTGATTCTCCTCTCTATTGAGACATAATACTCAAAAGAAAAAAAAATTAAGTCCTCAGAACCCTCTAGAAAATGGGAGCTTTTCCATTGCCTTGAGATTGGTTTTATTAAGTGTTATAGCTCTGATGGAAGTGTATGCTGGCCTCAGACAATAAATGAATACCACAAGAATTGCCTAACATAAGACCTAACACAAGAGTGCTGGTCCATCAACCCTCCACTTCCAAGGATTGTCCTGTATCTGCTCTGAGCACCCTGGACCCATGACCTATCCAGGCAGAATCATCCTGAATCCCCGCCTGATCTTAAACTTCCATGGCCAGGCTTCTGCCTCAGGTGAGTCTGCAACCAATACAGAATCATCCCCCCATCCCCTCATTCTTCCCTGGAAACTCCCTAGATTAGCCCCAAATCTTGCTCCCCCTATATCCTGTCTCAAGATAATACAGTCCTAGTACTCTGATCCACAAACCACCCCACCCAGAACCTGCCCTCCCCCAACCCTGTGTCCTAGTGTGTCCACTGCTCCACTGCTCTGGTTGAGCTCTGGGCTAGAGAGCAGGTTCAAAAAACGCATCCACCTCATGAGAACTTCCTGGATCTGCTCAGAAAACACTGGACCCATCTATCCAAGCTGGACAAACCAGAGTCCCAACCATCCTGAAGTCTATCACCTATTACTGAGCCTCTGCCTGAGGAGAGACCTCCTAGAGTGATTGGGCTAAAAAGAGTTTGCACATGGAACACCTGTCTCAACTATGCCACTGGGAGAATAGTGAGTGAGTGAGAGAGAGAGAGAGAGAGAGAGAGAGAGAGAGAGAGAGACTCTACCTACACTTACTGAAAGATGCAATGGGAAGACAGCAATACAAGGAAACACTCAACAATAGAAAGGCAAGCATGACACCTCCAGAATCTAGAGACTCTACATCAAGTAGCCCTGCATACAGCAAAGCAGATGAAGCAGAAGTGAACAACTTAAAAATAATATCATAAAAATGATAGAGACCCTCACAGATGATATGAGAGAATCCATTAAAGAAATGGAAGAAAAATAAATAAAATGAATGAGAATCTTAAGAAAAGTAAGGAGCTCTTGCTTGCAGGACACAGAAAGGAGAGCATCCCATAGAACCTGCTGGTGTTCATCTATCTAGGTTGAGAGAAGAGAAGAGGAAGAGGCAAAAATATTCATTCTGGGAGGATATAAGAAATATAATCAAGAGCCTAGCCTTTGTCCCCCATCACCAGGGTTTGGATAGAGGAGAGTCCAGGACCAATTAGGGTGGACTCTCCCCTACACCCATCCCCAGGAATTCCCTGGGTTGGCCCTTGATCTCCCTGCCTCTGTGTCCTGACACCATCGAGAGCGCTCTTGGAACTCTGATACACCCTCACCCACCCTCACCATGAGATTGCCTTCCTGCTACCCTTTGCCCTACCATGCCCAATGTCCTGCCATTCTGGTTGAGCATTTGGACAGAGTGTGGAGCCAACAATCCAGACACCTTCACAGAAATTCTGGGAGTGGCTCTGAGCATACTAGACCGGCTTATCCATGTGCGACTACCCGTAATTTCCACATGTCTTGTCTCCCACCATGGCCAGTCCTCTACTGGAGCTCCTAGCCCCTCCCAGAGATCCTCCTATATCTGCTGGACCACTATGAGTTCCTGACAGCAGGATCCTGCAGGCAGAAGCCCCATCACAGGGCCTCTTCTAAAGAGTGCCAGGTACAGACTAGATCTGTCTATAGGCACGAGGAAAAGCTGAGTACCATTCTGGATCTTTGACCTTCATTGCAAGTCTTCTTCTGCAGCCTGATGGCTGACCACCATCGCTGGGCCCCAGCCTGTGGAGAGACCTCCTACAGAGCTTGGACAACCCAGAGCTACAGACATCGAACCTCTGATACATGTAGGCTCACCAGGTAAGTACCATAGAAAGAGGGAGAAGGAGACAACACACCAACACCTACTGGAAGGAGCTATGGGAAGACAGCAATACAAAAAAAAAAAAAAGCTAACAACTGAAAGACAAGCATGAAACCATGAGAATCTAGGGAATCTACACCACCAGATCAGAACACAACAAAACAGATGAAACAGAAGAGAACGACTTAAAAATTATCCTCACAAAAATGATAGAGGCCCTCAAAGAAGATGTGAGAAAATCCCTTAAAGAAATGGAAGAAAAAACAAACAATTGGAAGAAATGAATGAATTTCTTAAAGAAAGTACAGAAAGATAAGAAAAAACAATTACACACTTGAAGAAAACAGAAATTGAGACAAAAAAAAAAAAAAAAAAAAAAAAAAAAAAAACCACAAACCAAAGGAATGCTGGAAATAGAAAAACTGGGCAAATAATTGGGAACTACAGACACAAGCATAACTAACAGAATTCAAGTGATGGAAGAGAAAATCTCAGGTGCTAAAGATAAACTAGAGGAAATAGATTCATCAACTAAAGAAAATCATAAATCCAACAAATCCTTAACACAAAAATCCAGGTTAAGTGGGACACCATGAAAAGTCCAAACCTAAGAATAATAGACATAGAGGAAGGTGAGGAAGCCCAGCTCAAAAGTACCAAAAACACATTCAACAAAATCATTGAGGACAACTTTCATAATCTGAAGAAGGACATGCCCATGAAAGTACAACAAGCATACCGAACCCCAAATAGGCTGGAACAAAGAAAAAAAGACCCTCGACATATAATAATCAAAACACCTAACATACAGAATAAAGAAAGAATATTAAGAGCAGTGAATGAAAAAGGACATGTAACATATAATGGCAGAAATATCAAAATTATACCTGACTTCTCCATGGTAACCCTCAAGGCCAGAAGGTCCTGGATAGATGTTCTTCAAGTACTAAGAGTCCATCGATGGCAGCCCAGGCTACTATACCCAGAAAAACTCTCAAACACTATAGATGGAGAAAACAAGATATTTAAAGTTACAGCAAGATTTTCACAATACATATCTAAAAATCCAGCTGTACATAAAGTTTTGTAAGGAAAACTCCAACTCAAGGAAGTTAACTGCACTCACAAAGACAGATAATTCCACTACACCAGAAAACAAGGGCAAAACAGGACAAAAATATTCACAATACCACTACCACTGGCAACATCAAATATAAAACAAACAAGCATGAACAATAAATGGTAATTTCTCATCCTCAACATCAATTGTCTTAACTCACCTATAAAAAAGACACAGGGTAACAGAATGTATATGAAGAGAGAATCCATCCTTCTGCAGAATACAAGAAACATAGCTAAGTTTCAAAGATAGATATTACCACATGGTAAATGGTTGGGAAATGATCTTCCAATCAAATGGCCCCAAGAAGCAAGCAGGTGTGGATATCCTAGTATCTCACAATTTAGACTTCAAACCAGAATTAATCTAAAGAGATGAAGATGATTATTTCATATTCATTGCAGGAGAAATTCATCAACACAGTCTCAATTCTGAACATCTATGCCCCAAATAAATGGCACCCCCCATTCGTAAAAGAAATTCTACTAAAACTCACACGTCACCTAAAACCTAACATGCTGATAGTGCTAGACTTCAACACACCACTCCCACCACAAGACAGGACCACCAATCAGAAACTTAACAAAGAAACAAAAGAACTAACAGAAGTTATGTCTCAACTGGGTTTAACAGACAACTATAGAACATTCCATCTGAACACAAAAGAATATAACTTCTTTTCTGTTCCACATGGAACAGTCTTTAAAATCAACCACGTACTAGTTGGCATAACAAACCTCAACAATTATAAGGGAATGGGAATTTTCCTTTGTATTGTCCCCTGATAAGATCAGATCACTAGGCTTTAAAATCAGAATTCAACAACATCACAAAACACAAATCTCAGAAAACCTACACGTTCATGGAATTTGAACAATGTGCAATTGCACCACA
Organism: Phodopus roborovskii; assembly: GCF_943737965.1. NCBI lineage: Eukaryota > Metazoa > Chordata > Mammalia > Rodentia > Cricetidae > Phodopus > Phodopus roborovskii. The sequence goes on along the minus strand of NW_026127048.1, from coordinate 39,310 downwards.
CATGGATCAAAGAAGAAATAAAGAACGAAATTAAGGACATTCTAACAGTCAACGAGAATGAGGACACAACATACCTGATCTTATGGGCACCTTGAAAGCAGTGCTACGAGGGAAGTTCATTGCACTAAGTGCCCATATGAAGAAAACAGAGGACAGTCACATTAGAGAATTAATAGCACAACTGTAAGCCTTAGAACAAAAAGAAACAAACTCACCGCGGAGCAGTAGACTCCAGGAAATAATTGACATGAGGGATGAAATCAACAAAATAGAAACCAGGAAAACAATACAAAAAATCAATGCAACAAGGAGTTGATTTTTGGAGAAAATGAACATGATAGAAAAAACTTTATCCAAACTATCAAAAAAAGCAGAGAGAGAACATGGAAATTCATGAAATCAGAAATGAAAAGGGGAACAGAACAATGGACACAGAGGAAATCCACACAATTTTCAGGTCATACTTTGAAAACCTGTATTCCACAAAAATTGAAAATTCAAAGGAGATGGACAAATTTCTGGATAACTATCACTTACCAAAATTAAATGAAGAACAGACAAACTACTTAAATAGACCTATAACTGGCAGTGAAATAAAAGCAATAATCAAAATCCTTCCAACCAAAAAAAAAAAAGGCCATTGCCAGATGGCTTCAGTGCAGAATTCTACCAGACATTTAAAGAAGTATTAATACCAATACTCCTAAAATTGTTCCACACAATAGAAACAGAAGGACTTTTGCCAAATTCTTTCTGCGAGGCCACAATAAATTTGGTACCCAAGTCTCACAAGACACAACTAAGAAAGAAAACTACAGAACAATATCCCTGATGAATATTGATGCAAAAATACTCAATAAAATTCAAGTATACATCTGAGAAATCATCCAACATGTCCAAGTAGGTTTTAACACTGGATTGAAGTAATATTTTAACATATGAAAATCTATCAATGTGATCCACCATATAAACAAACTGAAAAAGAAAAACCATATGATCATCTCCACAGATGCTGAAAAAGCCTTCGTAAAAATTCAACACCCTTTCATGATAAAGGTCTTGGAAAGATCAGGGAAACCAGGAACTTAAACATAATAAGAGCAATATACAACAAACCAATAGCCAACATCAAGTGAATGGAGAGAAGCTTAAGGTGATTCCTCTAAAATCAGGAACAAGACAAGGCTGCCCTCTCTCTCCACAACTCTGAAATATCATACTTGATGTACTAGCTAAAGATAGGAGACAACAAATGGAGATCAAGGGGATCCAAATTGGAAAGGAAGAAGTCAAATTGTCTCTATTTGCAGATGATATGATAGTTTATATAAGCGACCCAATTAACTCTACCAGGGAACTCCTACAGCTGATAAACACCTTCAGCAAACTAGCAGTATACAAGATAAACTAAAAAAAAAAAAAAATCAGTAGCCCTACTTCATTCAGATTACAAAGAGGTTGAGAAAGGAATCAGAGAAACATAAACATTTACAATAGCCACAAACAACATAAAGTATCTTGGTGTAACACTTATCAAACAAGTGAAAGACCTATATAATAAGAACTTTGTGGCTCTAAAGAAAGAAATTAAAGAAGATACACAAAAATGGAAATATATCCCATGCTCCTGGATAAACAGAGTAAAAATGGTAATCTTGCCAAAAGAAATATACAGATTCAATGCAATTCCCATTAAAATACCACCACAATTCCTCACTGACCTTGAAAGGATAATAATCAACTTTAAATGGAAGAAGAAAAGACTAAGGATACCCAAAACAACCCTATACAATAAAAGAACTACAGGAGGCATCACAATCCCTGACTCTAAGCACTACTACAGATGTATAATTCTGAAAATAGCCTGGTACTGGTGCAAAAGACAGGTAGACCAATGGAATTGAAATGAAATTCCTGATATTAACCCACACACAAAAACTGGTGCTGGCACAATTGGATGAGGGTGTGCATAAGACTGCAGATAGACCCATGTCTGTCTCCATGCACAAAACTCAAGTCCAAATGTATCAAATACCTCAACATCAATCCAGCCACATTGAACCTCTTAGAAGTGAAAGTAGGAGGTATCCTTGAAACACATAGAGATAGCTGTCCTGAACAAGGAGAAACTAAAGGGCCCATACACTGGTAGCTGGGAATCCAGCATGGGACTGACTCAGACCCCCCTGCATATGGGTTTCAGACAGAAGGACTGAGTAGCCTAAGGGACATCAGACAGTGGAACCATGATGTACCATGGTGCACATAAGGACCTTGTGAACACACACCCCATGGAGGGATACTCCCTTAACCTAGAGACAGGAAAGAAGTCCTAGTCACTATTTCAAATGACTTGATATAGTTACATGACCCCACCTGGATGGCATCACAATACATGTACAATTGGGTTGGGTGGATGTGAGGGGGAGGGCAGTCAGAGTGCATGTGAGGAGGCAGAGAGGGTGAAAGTGACGGAGGGAAGGAGAGAGTTGGATTATTTTGTTATTTGAAGATATCTGTCATAGATAGCTGGGGCCTTAATTCATGGCCCACATTTATGGCATCATATTCTGGAATATTTTTCACTTATTGGAAAGTAACTGGAAAACTCAGACCATTACCCCTTACTGTTTTCATAAGTTTTCCTGTAATGTGTGTTATACTACACTGGCTGAATGTACTTTGTGAAATGGAAATATTGACAAATTCCAATGCTCCAATTTGTTGTGTGAGTTTGATGATATCATTCCAGTGAAGTTGGAAATCTAATAAATTTAAATTTTTTTCACACTCAACAAATATGCTCAAAGTAGGGACTATTAAATATCTTTTACTTTTGATTGTCCTGAGAGATAGAGAGGTACTTGGCTTCTATCCATATTCTGTATTGATTTGCCTTATATTTTGATTGAATTATAGTCTTTTTTCTTGGTTTACTGACACCAGATGTCTTTGTGTAGACTTGGCTACACTGGAACTCACTCTATAGACCACATTGTCTTTGAACACTAGGGGTCCACCTTCCTCTTCGTCATGAATGGTGGGAATAAAGGCATGGGCTAAAATTACCTGGCTCATCAAATGGTATCCGTATTAACATATGAAAAACCAATAAGATTTTTTTCCATTGCCTTCACACACTTTGACATTCGTTTCCTCAAAGACATGAGGTTACTCTACAACAACCTTTTTGAATCTCATAAAATGACTTTTTCAATATATTTAGCAGAGCCTACATTATATGAGTAACTCTTGCAGTACTATAGACGCATTTTTTCTAGAAGTCCTTGAGCATGAACTTATCACCTATTCAACATGTATACTGTTTCAAACATTTACTTTGGCATTTCTCATATATATATATATATATATATATATATATATATATTACAGGGGAATGATTCAAATATAGTATCTGTTAAAAAGGCATTGTTTCCTTGTCTTACTTTCCACAGGAATGACAGGCAAACACAGAAGAGCTACCTGTCACTGAAGCACTTGTATTTGTGAGAACATGAGAACCATCAATATACATTAAACTGTGTTTATTTACAATGTTGCTCTTCTTTTTTTAAATTCTTTTATGTGTTGCTCTTCTATAAACCTTCCAGGACACATTATCATTTCTTCAGTGGCAAACTTGTATAAAATCGTCCATGAAAATTACCATCTTTGTCTTCTAGAAATTTGAAAATTGTGTTCAATATTATGATCTTCCCAACTGTACTCTGAAATATAGTACCAGAAAATATATAATAAGTTATTAGAAATTCAACATAATTCAGTATAATATCTTCAATTAACTTACAACTATACATTATTCACATGGTTATCCATTATCAATGGTCCGTACTTTCCCTAAACCTTAATGGTCTTTACTCTCCTATAAAAAGACACAGGCTAACAGAATGGATATGAAGACAGAATCCATGCTTCTGCTACACACAAGAATCACATCTAAGCTTCAAAGATAGACATTACCTCAGGGTAAAGGGCTGGGAAAATATCATCCAATCAAATGGGCCCAAGAAGGAAGCAGGTGTGGTTATTTCAATATCTAACAAGTTAGAGTTCAAACCAAAATTAATTAATTTTATTTCTATCATAGATTGTTAATGTGTTTTTGTTTTTGGTTTGTTGCTGGCAGTGGTATTATGAATATGTTTGCTCCGCCTTAGATTTTTCTTCAGGTGAAGTGTCATTATCTGATGCCTATGTCTTTGTGAGCATAGTTAACTTCCTTTGCTTGAGTTTTCGATCCATATAGGAGGGCTGGATTTGTATATGCATAGTTTCCTCCTGTCTACTCCTCTTGGATATGCTTCCTGATCTTGCATTTGGGGCATAGATACTAAGAATTGAAATGTCATATTGGTGGCATTTTCCTTTGAATATGGGTTGTTTTTTTCCCTTCTATTTTGATTAAATTTTGTTTAAAGTCTATTTTGGTATATAATAAAATGGTTAAAGAAGCTTACTTGAAAGGAATAGTACATAAATTTTAGAAATATATGGGAGTAGAAAGGGAATCATAGAAATGGGGAGGGTTAAAGGGGGAGAATAGTGTGCAAAGAAAAAAAAAAGAAAAGCACATAATCACAAGTATATATGAAGATGCCATGATGAAACCCTGTACTCAGTACTTTAAACTACAACAAAAATTTGAATTAATGACCATTGAGTTAGATCAATGTGAAATGGCACTACCGATCAAATCGGACAACCTGAATACAATTCCAGTGGCCCAAAGTGGAAGAAGCTAGAAAAGTCTGTGTGGTAGCATATGTGCACAGACATATGCTTGATTCAATAATAAGAACATGGAATTTAAAATACACAAGAAAAAAAACTTTTAATTACAAATTTAAATTAGGAGCATTAGAGCTAGGACAGAGACATAGTATGCTTATTGCTATTGTCAAATACCTGTGTTCATTTCCCAGTATCCATGTCCAGTGGATTATAAAAGCCTATAAATCCAGCTTTATGTAAACACAGTGCTATTTTATGGCTGCTGCAGGCAGTCACATGCATTGTATAATTCATACAGACACAATTCACATAATGCAAGCAAATATTTGTATTAAAAAGGTATTCAAGAATAAACTCAACAAAGTATCAAGATAAAATCATGCCAGATTAGGAAGGGTAATGGGAATAAAACCATTTTTCAGAGTCCAGTCAAGGGGACCTGTGTAAATGTTTGAGTTTCATGGTCGAGAGAATAGGCACCAAAAGTTGTCTTCTGGTCTACACATGCAAACACACACACACACACACACACACACACACACACACACACAAACACTGTGGGGATGTGAATACACCCAACAGGCAGAGAAGCCTTGAATGATACTTATTAAAGTTCAATAACACTGTTCACCAGAAAAACTACTTTGTGGAGAAATGGATAACTAGTCAGGAAAGAGCAAAACCCATCATATTGTATATGACAGACACAATGCAAACATTTTTTTACTAGTAAACATTGCAAAAGGATTTCCTTAGGGTAAGGCTTTAAGTGTAGGAAGACAATTAGGACACATGAGTTATTTCATTTGTCACTATGAGGGATAAATAAAAACACTTTTGTTTGTTTTTCCAGATATTGTTTTGCTGTGAATCCTACACTGTCCTTGAGATCATTTTGTAGACCCAATTAGCCTCAAATAGAAGAATTCCCTCTGCCTCCTGAGGGCTGGGATTAAAAGGACTGTGTCACCACATTTACAGCTAGTGTCATTTATAACATTTTAGTTACACAAATGTTTTGTAGTTAACAAGGGGAATAATAGCACACAGAGAAGTGTGTGCTACCTAATAATAATAATTGATTTATTTGATTCTCCCTCTCACTAGGCAACCTGGCCCTGTTCCTATTCTCTAACAGTCCTCTTCCTGCCCTGATTGTTTCTCCTCATCACCTGTCACTCCACACACGTCCTCTCCAGGTCCTGCATCTTCTTCTGATAGAACCTTTTCAGGTCACGTGCTTCTCTAATGGTCAGGTTCCTTCCGTGCCCTGGTGTCGATCTTCTGCTTTCCACAGGTAAACTTCACTTCCCTCCTGGATCTTTCTTTCAGACATGATCACTCTATACTGACATCTGAAAGGCTGTCAAAGGTTGGATGGCTAAGCCATGCATTAGTTGACTCCATAAGACTTAGTATGCTGGATCACCTGATACTCTGTTTCAGGTGGTCTGGCTTGATCAAACCACATTAGTCTGGAAGGAATCCACATCTTTTCATTTACTGTGGAAACAAAATAGAAATCAATTTCCCCAGTAACTTGTCCTTGAACATAAATTTTGGAGTCAGAACATTTTTTTTTAATTTAATTTATTATTTTACATGTCGATCCCAGTTCCCTCTTCCTCCCTCCCGCCCTTTCTCCCTCCCTCCTTCTCTCCCTTTTACCCTCTCTGCCCTCTTTGAATCCCCAATGACAGCACCCCTTACCAGCAGGAAGTAGTTTGGAAAGAACGACGCCCAAATTCCCAAATATTGTCCATAAATCTTTGTTTTAATTTAAATGGACTTGGTTATATAAAATAAAAAAAAGAGTTAGTATGCAGAGGCCATGAAGAGCTGGGCCAATGTCACCTCCATGACTCCAGTTTCAATGGCACCAACTGCAGATCTTGGTTCTAAACTGATCCTTCCTCTTTATAAGTATGCAAGTACTGCCAGTTTTCTCTCTCTTTCTATTTCTGACCCCAATTGGTTAACAGATACACTTCCCTTCACTCCCTTTCCCAATAAACTCCTGTAGGTTTGTTGAGGTTGTTGGATCCATAAATTGAGGCTAGCCTAAGCAACATAGAAAGACTCTTTCTCAAACAAAACAAAACAAACAAACAAAAATAAATAAAATAAAAAAACAAGAAAACATGATAGGCACAGAGACACACACTTGAAACCCAGCACGTAGGATGTAGAGGTGGAGGCTGGAGAATCAGGCTGACAAGGCATTCTTTTACTAATAGAGAGCTAACGATCAGTGTTCACTACATAAAATCTTGTGTACAGATGGAAAGCACCCACAAACAGGCACAAAAACTGCAAAGCAAAACAGGATAAATCAAGACTTTATTATCTTTGAAAACAATACATAGACACCACAGTTTAGCAGGTTGTAACCTAAACAGTTTGAAAATGTAAAGCTATTTCAATTGGGCAATTTTTTTTCCAACTGACAAAAAAAGATGAAAGGGCACCTTTAAACAGCAACAAAACATATGTAAGATACATACACACACAATACAGGGAAATCATCTAAAGTGTTGCAGAAAAAAATCAATCCCTAACCCTGACATGTATATGACAAGTGTTCATTTGAAAATTGAGTAGTTGGTATCTGTAATCAAGTTCCAGCAATCTCAGCTACCACAGAAACTAAGACAGTATATTGGGCTACCTTGTAGGCAGGAGTTCCAGACCAGGCATATATTAGGCTACCTTATAGGCAGGAGTTCTAGACCAGCCATAGGATCAACACAAGAAGTAAAAGAAAATTTAATATTCGGGTAAGCACTTTGAATGTCAGTCAGGCAAAGAGCTGAATCCCCACATCCTCCCTATACTCAAAATTGCCTTTTGACAAACACAGATAAATAAGGGAAATATGTTGCCACACTTTACAGCTTAGCCTCCAATTTTAAATTCAGTGATGTCTACTAAGTTATCTTGGATAAAGTTTGGGTGAATATCTCTTTTCAATGTTGTTCTCTTGCTTCAATGCTGCGATAAACCTGAAAGGTGGTCATGATAGGGGCCATGGGCAATTCAATGGCAGGTGAGGGTGACCAAGGTGGGGGAACAAACATGCCAGGAAGCCAGAGCTTGAGTGAGAAGTTCTATTAGAAAGGGAAAGGGAGGGAATCACACAGGAAAATGAGATAAACAGAAACAGACACACAGATAGGTGACAGGAGAAAGGAGGGAGATTGGAGCACAAAGAGACGAGAGGGGAGAGAGCAGAAATAGCAGCAAAAGAACTAAGAGCCTGAAAGAGCGAAGAGGACAGGAGTGTAAGTGGGTGAGGTCTGTCTTCAGTGCATTCTACCATGTGACAGAGTCATACTACCATAATGCCCAAGTCTTACAGGTTGATTAGATGATAACAAGCAGTTGCATCTAGAAAAGAAAAGTAGCCATTGCTTTTTCTAAGAAGTAATGACTCCAAGTCAAACACCAAAGTGGCTGCAAAATAGGTATGAACTTAATTCCTAAACTGCCAGCAGCAGCTGCTGAGTCCAGAGTTCATTCAGTCAGCTTGGTTTCCTTTTGCTTAAAGTGAGAGAGATGCAAGGAGAAACAAATCATGTGACTCAGCAGCTCAATCTTACAGTATGAAGGACTTTGATAAAGTGCTTGACAACAGTGTCTGTGGGTATATTCCAGAGAGTAGTGGTGGACAGGAATTGAAGCAGGTAGGCACCTCCAAAGGCATAAGCTCGTTAGTGCAGGAGAGATTGAGAGTCTAGTTGAAAGACTAGTGAGTGGAAAGGAAAACAGAAACCCAGAGTTCCCAATGCAATTTTTCAATAATACTGAAACAATGACTCCATTTTTAATCTGAACTCAGCAGTCTTGGGTGGTGTTGGAGAATAGAAAACAAAGGATCAGATGGTGGATCTAAAAGTTGATGATTTTGCATCTGGCCCAACCCCAGGTCAAGCCTCTAATGGCAACTTTTAAAGGGCTGAGTCTGAATTGAGGTGAATTTAGAGGAGGGATTGCTTTAGATACCTGAGTTTGGGGAATGAAATGGTGCTACCTGAAACTCATTGTTATGGCAGAAGCTTCAATCAACCCTCCTTCTCCACCTACTCAAGGAACAGATGCCTGAGGTTCTCCAGACTGGCAGCTGAGGGAAAACTTCTCTACCCACACCTCCTGCTGAGTCCACCAACACCTGAATCCTCCACACCACATTGTTCCTTGCCAACAGGAAGAATCCAGGCTCACACCAATGTGCCCACAGCCAGGGACACAGGGTAATTTAGGTTGAAGCCCTGATGGCTTCCATGTATATATAAATGATGGGATTAATTTGTTGCTCTGTTCCAAATCCCACTCATAATTTTCTGTGTATCTTCTGCTCTTCTGGTCCTGTCTCTTAGGCTGTAAGAACCAATCAGAACCTCTAGGGGACACACCATTTAGAGGGGGTCTGATCTTTGGAATCCAGGGATTCTTCTCAGATCATCTCAGGAAGAAATCAGAAGTTATTTCTTATGAACTGCGTTGTTTCTTTGTGAACAGAGATGTAGAACAATGGGATGGACACTCTCTCTTTTCCAATCTGTCTGTAACTCTCTCACTCACCCCCATCAATTTCTCACTCACTTTCCATCTCTCTGTCCCACACTATACACTCCCACGTGGCACATCAAATCATAAGTGCAGGGAATGCATCCTCCTGAGCTGGAACATATCTGCAATTCTGTAGTATCAGGGTTAGGGTTAGGGTATAATTTGTTCCCCAATTATATACTCATTTATAATTTGCCTTCAGACTAGTGAACTTATTAACATACCATCCCTACATGAATTAATTTTATTTATTAAGACTATTGTCTAACATGTTCACAAAACTATTTACATGATGTAGATGTTATCTTGCCAGAGTTAATATAAAATGGCAACTAATTAATTAAAAATTTAATTTTTAAAAAAATCATTACTTCAGGAAGAGATCAGTCTGACTTCTCCATGTGGGATTTAAATATGTACCACCATGTCATTATTCAATCATTTTGAATTATATATTAATTATTTAAATCGATGAAGATGTTGTCCTTCATAACTGGAGTCTAGCCATTCCTAACTGGGATTTAATCCGTGATGACAGCGTACATTATAATGTCTGGCATGTCTGCCCAGGAATTGATGATAAAAAATATTTCAAACACGTACATATTTAAAGATGTAACTCTTCAATTGTTTCATTATATAAACTGTGAACCCTGAAGTTTGGCGCCACCTTGTGTCATTAAATTGTGACAGACGATCTAAATATCTGATTATTTCATTTTTCAGATCTGTCTTTTTCTACTCCAGGAAGAGCAGAGTCTGGAACCACCTTGTTGGTGTTAATTGTCTCCTGTGATTTCATTATTTATTTATTTATTTAAATCAATGGTGATATCATTATGTTATCTCACTAGGGTTGAATTATGAGAAATTATCTCATTCATTTATTTTTTTGTTCAAATCTATGATTAAAAACTCAATGATCTCTTCAGTTTTCAGCAATCTCATAGGAGTCACGAATAAAACACCATCCACATGTTTCATTTTTATTCATTTAATTATGAAAATCTGTCATAATTTATTCAGGGGTCACTGGAGTTTTGAGCCTCCTTATGGGAGTCAGTCATGCCAGACTATCACATCATTTAATACTACACTTACTTATTTAACTGTAAAATCGGGAAAGTAAATAATAATTCATCATTTTATTAACTTATTTAAAATAAAGGTGATGTATGGACCATAAGTCACTTTTGGAGTCAGATTTTGGGAGTTGATGATGTAACATCTCATTACATGAATATTTAGCTACCTAAATAGATTATTACATCAGGGACTTTATATGAATCTCTTAGATCTTCCTTGTGTTTCAGTTTCTCTGGTGTTGTCAATTATATGCTGGTGATCCTTTGCTCTATGTCTAAAATCCATCTGGGAGCAAGTACATACCATGTCCTTCCTTTTGTGACTGTGTTACTTCTTTCAGGATGGTTTCTTCAAGTTCCATCCACTTGCCTGTGAATTTCAAGATTCCATTGTTTTTGTTTTTGTTTTGTTTTTTTTTTCCCACAGAGTAGTTTTCCATTGTGTAGATGTGCCATCATATCTTCTTTATCAATTCTTCAGTTGAGGGGCATCAAGTTTGCCTCCAGGTTCTTGCTGTTACAAATAATGCAGCCATGAACACAGCTGAGCACATGTCTTTGTTGCATGGATGTGGAACCTTTGGGTATATGACTAAGAGCGGGATCAGTGGGTCCTGTGGTAGACTGATTCCCAATTTCCTGAGGAACCACCACACTGACCTCCAAAATGGCTGTGCAAGTTTGCACTCTGACCAGCAGAGCAGGAGTGTTCCCGTTTCTCCACATCCTCTCCAGCATAAGTTGTCATTGGAGTTCCAAATTTTAGCCATTCTGGCAGGAGTAAGATGGTATCTCAAAGTTCTTTTGATTTGCATTTCCCTGATAGCTAACGATGTTGATCACTTTCTTTCGTGTCTTTCAGCCTTTTTGAATTCCTCCATTGAGAATACTTTTCATTTCTGTACCCCGTTTTTTAATAGGGTTATTTGGTGTTTTGATGGCTATTTTCTTTCTTTTTTTGGATATTTTGGATATCAGCCCTCTGTCAGATGTAGGATTGATGAAAATCTCTTCCCAGTCTGTGGGCTGCCATTTGGTCTTGTCAACTGTGTCCTTTGCTTTATAGAAGCTTCTAAGTTTGAGGAGGTCCCATTTACTAATTGTCAATCTCAGTGTCAGGAATTATGTTTTGGAAGGGGTCTTCTATACCAATTTGTTCAAGGGTACCTCCCACTTTCTCTTCTAAGAGGTTCAGTGTGCCAGGATTTTTGATCTGTTTGACTTGAGTTTTGTGCATGGCGATAGACATAGTTCTATCTGCAGTTCTACACACCATCATCCAGTTGTGCCAGCAACATTTGTTGAAGATGACTTACTCCTCCCCTTGTCTAGTTTTAACTGTTTTGTCAAAAATGAGGTGTTGGAAGGTGTGTGCGTTAATATTAGGTTTTCTATTCAATTCCATTGGTCTACTGCTCTATTTTGTTGCCAATACCAGGCCCTTTTCAGGAGTATTGCTCTGTCGTATAGCTTAAGGTTGGGAATGGTGATGCCTCCTGAACTTCCTTTATTGTACAGGATTTTTTTTGCCTATCCTGGTTCTCTTGTTTTTCCATATAAAGTCCATTATTATTATCCTTTCAAGGTTCGTGAAGAATTGTGCTGGGATTTTAATGAGGATGGCACAATATCTATGGATTGATTTTGACAAGATTGCCATTGCTACTATGTTCATCCTACCTATCCAAGAGCATGGGAGATCTCTCCATTTTTTGCTATTTTCTTGAATTTCTTTCTTTAAAGCCACAAAGTTCTTAATATTAGGTCATTTGCTTGTTTGGTAAGCATTATCCCAAGATACGCTGTTGTTTTTGGCTATTGTAAATGAGGATATTTCTCAGATTTCTTTCTCAGCCCCTTTGTTTTCTGAATAAATTAAGGCTACTGAACTTTTTGAGAATATCTTGTATCCTGCTAGTTTGCTGAAGGTGTTTATAAGCCTCAGGTGTTCCCAGGTAAAAGATTTTTTTTTCTTTCTTCTTTTTCTTTTTTTTTTTTTTTTTTTTTTTTGGTGGGGGTTCAATTTTGTAAACTATCATATCATCTGCAAATAGAGAAAGTTTGATTTCTTCATTTCCATTTTGTGTCTCCATGATCTACTTTTGTTTTCTTATTGCTTTAGCTAGTACTTCAAGTAAAATATTAGAGATATGGAGAGAGATGACAGCCTTGTCTTGTTCCTGATTTTAGAGAAATCCCTTTAAACTTCTCTCCATTCAATTTGATATTGTCTGTTGGTTTACTGAATAGTGCTCTTATTATGTTTAGGTATGTTCCTGTTACCCCTGATCTCTCCAAGGCCTTTATTGTGAAAGGGTGCTGGTTTTTGCTGAAGGTTTTTTCAGAATCTAAAGAGATTATTGGGTGGTTTTCTTTTTCAGTTTGTTTATAAGGTGATTAAGCCTACTTGGTTGTGGTGGGTGATTTCTGTGATGTATGCTTGGATTCGGTTTGCCAGTATTTTATTGAGTATTTTTGCATCAATATCCATTAGGGATATTGGTCTGTAATTTTTATACTTAGGTGTGTCATTGTGTGGCCTGGATACCAAGGTGATTGTGGCCTCCTAAAAAGAGTTTGGTAATGAACCTTCTGTTTCTCTTGTGTGGAACAATTTGAGGAGTATGAGATTTAGCTCTTCCTTGATTTTCCAGTAGAATTCTGGACTGAAGCCATCTGGCCCTGGTATTTATTTATTTATTTATTTATTTATTTATTTTGTGTGTGAGTGTGTGTTGGAAGGCTTTTGATGACTGCTTCTACTTCATTAGTGGTTTATAGGTCTATTTAAGTTTTTTGTCTGTTCTTGATTTTATTTTGGTGATGATTATCAAGGAATTTGTTCATTTCCTTTGAATTCTCAAATATTGTGGAGTACAGGTTTTCAAGGTATGACCTGAATATTGTCTGGAGCTCACAGAGGTCACACCTTTATTCCCAGCCCTAGAGATGTATAAAAGTTAGAAGCAGGGGATTGAATAGTCAGTCTGAGAATTCTCCAGCCCCTCCAAGGAGAGGAAGGTGTCTGAAACTTGGTGAGAGTTTGTGGAGAAAGGATCAGTGCTTTCTTCCTGATATGAAGGTAAGAGGTAGTGGCTTGGCTTTCTCTGGGTCTGCTATGTATCTTGCTGCACTCAACATTAATGGCAGCACATGGGAGTTAGCGGAAATCAGAACTCTGTGAGTTGTAGGGTAGCATAGCACGGTCTTAGAGCTAGTACCAGGAATGTAGGTGTTACCACTGAGAAACACTGTCTCAAAAATATACAATTGACATTGTAATTTTCAACAGGATCTAACTCAGTTCAGTCTCTGTCCTAAAAGTAGATGTAATCAAGATGAACATGTCTTCTTTTGTTATTCTTCCATGAAGATTGGAAGGTTACTGAAACCCTGGTTAGATTCCACTGGTCATGGCAATGATTACATAAAATGGAAAGCTGATTAAAGACTATAAAACTAATTATTTAACAATACATAGACAGATGCTTAGAGTTTGAGATGACTTGCAGAATGGGTTTTTACTGTTACCATAGACTCAGTTCAATCTGTTTCCTGATGGGAAATCCAATCAAACTGGTCACATACAAGCTATACCACTACACTCTGATAGGAGGATTAATGAGATTTCCATATCAGCTCAGAATGAATAAAGTGTTTAGATAGGGCTGAGCTTCATTGATCAAATGAATAAGGAAATCTTACAAATGTCTACATGTAATCATGAGAGTAAATCCCAGAATTGAAAATTGGGGGAGAAGTTTTGTTTGCTTGTTTGTTTTGTTTTGTTAATTTTTGTTTTATCAAGACAGGTTTTCTGTGTATTGCTTTGCAGTCTGTACTGGAATTCAATCTGTAGAACAGGCTGCTCTTGAACTAACAGAGATCTGCCTGCCTCTGTGCCCCAAGTGCTGGGACTAAAGGTGTGAGTCACCAATGCCTGTGCATGGACTAGTGTTAGAGATAACCTGAGTCTTTGGTACAATCTGGTCTCTCCCCCTTTCCCACATCTGATTCTCTCAATCCACAGCTGTGAAAGCTCAAGTATGATTGGGTGGGGATATGCTAAATTATCCAATCAGATGGCAGAATATGGCTGAAGGTGGGGATATGAATGGAAGGTGTAAGAGAATATGGGGACATAAGGGTTATCCTGGCCAGGGTAAAAAGAGTTTTTTTTGGATCCTCAAGTCACTAACACAGCTGTTATGTGTGACCTGATCAGGTAAGCCATTTAACCCCATCAGGACATACAACCTTACCAAGGATCTCCAGTCCCTCGGGTCATCTTAGTATCCTTGGTTTTGTTATTATATTTGGTTTTTCTATTTGAAGCTGAAAATCTTATTTAGCCCCTGGTTAGCCTAGAACTCTACATGTAGCTTAGTGTCATGAGAACTGAGTCTTTGTGCTAACCTGCTGTGCCCTTTAAGAGAACGATGAGGTTGCTATATTCAAGGGTTAAGACACACTGAGCAAGTACCTACCAACAACTCCAATCTGGCTTAAAAGGATTTAATTCAATGTGATTATAGACTTGTTCACTGAAGATGAAGAAAATTCTGTAGAAGCCCACAGATGGCCATGAGTCTCAGCAAAGCATCAAGTTGACAAATTGTCAGTACTCAAACTCCTAAAGAGTGGTCTAGGGCTCATCATGGCTCCAGGTCTAAAATATTAGAAATGACAGTGACTGTATCCATTTCACATATCCTCCCAACAACCCCCACTGATTGAGTGCAAAGTAAACTTGGCTGTGGGATTTTTAACTTTGATCTTGAGGATCAAGAAAGACATTTGAAGATGATTTCCCACAAAAGAGTCTAGCTCTTGTTTACTGTTCCAGTCTCTCATTGCCCAGGGCTGTAGTATTCTGGGGAGCAGTGTTTTTGATTAGCAGAATAACAGGAGATCTGTTGCCATGGTGGCTCATGTCTATGAGCATGAGCCCTTTGAGGGACCTATGGCTATGAGAAAGTCAGACAGTGTGTAATAGGTAATACGGGTTTTCCAACATTTCTAGACTAGTGACCAAAGCTCGGCAGGGTTTATGCTATGAAGGGGTAAAGAGTTCTGCTAAAAGTGACTTGTCTGAAAGGGTTAATTCCTCTGAATATTTCCATAGCACCTGTCTGTGTGAAGGTCAAGATGAGTTCGACCTTGACACTCCAGTTGCTGGCAAGAAGTAGTCTGCTCAAAAATGAAGCCTTGGCTATCTCTGCTCTGAATAAGCTACCCATGGAGCTCTTCCCACCACTATTCAAAGTTGCCTTTAAGGGGGAAAACAAACAAAGATCCTGAGTGCTATGGTGGCAGCCTGGCCTTTCAGATGCCTTCCCTTGAGAGCCCCGATGAAGTTTCCTGACCTGGAGATCTTGAAGACTGTGCTGGGTGGCCTTGATTTGATGATTCTGCAGGAGGATTGACCTAGGTGAGTCAGAAAGTGTGACATGGAGGGGAAGAGTGTGGATGGAGAGAAGTTACTACAGAGTTCAGAATGTGGATAGAGTTGAATCAGAGCTTTCTCAGAGAAGTGAATAAATGAACAGAGACAGTGGTGCATGGAGCACACTGCTAAAAGATGTAGTCAACACACAATGAGTCTACTTGGGCCTCTGTAGCCAGCGCCTAGAAAGGGAACTTTTGAGTCTTGGTTTACAGGATGCATTCAAGGGAAGTGGATGTGTGAGGGAAAAGCTGATTCTTTTCATGATAACATCTGTCGATTATCCAGATTATTGATTACCCTTGTCTGTGGACACCAAGATATGGCACGTCAGGCATTTTGTATATCATCTAAAATTGATTACAGGCTCCACACTGCTAATTCCCACCAATGGAAAACAGGAAATTGCTCATGTTCCTTCTGTCTGCCACCTTTCTGCACAGTGTCTACAGCAAAATCAAAGTTCTTAAATGAACTCACTTCTTTCTATATTCCTCTCTTTATTTGCAGTCCCCAATACCAGCCATGGGCTTTGGTAAACCATCAATAAATTACCTATATTTGCTTCTGAAGATCACCCAAAGCCTCATCCTGAAGGATTTGCAGTAGTTTCTTCCAAGTATAGGGTAGTTCAGGCAACATTAAATGTGATCCATGCAATTTTCATGACCTAACCTATTATGCCTTGTGCCAGCTCAATATAATCTTGCAAAATTTTGATCACACAAATCTAGTGTGTCTTCATTCACCTGACATGAATTAATGCACCCTGAGTATTTAAAGAACACAATCACCTAATATGCATTAGTTAAGATTTTTTTTATTGCTGTGTATAAACACAAACAAATTCCACAAGTCTTTTTGTTGTTTTTTGAGAAAGAGTTTCTCTGTGGCTTTGGAGTCTGTCCTGGAACTAGTCTTATATATCCTCTTGTCTCCATCTAACAGAGATCTGCTTGACTCTGCCTGCTGAGTAGTACTCTGCCAGTCAGGGAATCCAACCCCAGTCTCACCAATGACAGGCAGGGGTGTGATATTCACCTTTAAACTATCCAAGAGATCTTATATAGAAGACACTTAATTGGAATGATTCACAGTTTCAGGGGTACAGTCCATTGTCATCATAAGAGAAAACATAATTGAAAGAAGAATGGGATGCTGGTTTCATCTTGGTACACAGGCTACAGGATATCCTCTAACACACTTGCTCATATTCTGAGCATGGGAACCATGAAAGCCCATCATCAGTGATAATCTTCTTCCAAAAATGCAAATCTAACTGCATCAATGCCTCACCTAATAGTACCACACCCTATGACATCGTCGGCCCAATCACACTCAAACCATCATGTTTCCTGAAGCAGGGCCTTTTTCATGATGGTAACTTAAGCAGCTGATTACGACCCTTTTTCCCATTGCAATACACTCAGAAAAAACTATTCATTTTACTCTAGTCTGAAGGCAAAAAACATGCAGAAAACATGAAATTTTTGTTGTCCTGTGAATGCAATGGATAGTTTACTCCATGACATAAATGTACAATTTTAAAACTCTAAGGACATAATTTTTCATCTTCTGGTATTTTTAGATCATTTGTGATTTTTGGAGTGGGTTATATTTTAAATCAAATTGCAGTGTTACAGATTAATGAGGTCTGTTTATTAAATATTTCTGTAAAAATAATTGGTATCCTCAAATAAAGTGTTTAAGATACTTGGTCTAAAACATGTACTGAAGGAATACATTCATTTATTTAAGAAGGGATATTCAAGAGAAGCAACAATCTGGGATCAAGGACACCTATGTAATAAAGAGTGAGCCTGTCACAGAAACATAATTCTGAAAAGCTAGAAGTGCAGCTGTTCTATTGTTTACCTTTCCAATGAGAAATAACTCCATAGACTTAAGAGATAAATAAAGAATATCTTTGTAATGATAGCATGCATCTTTTTCTGGCTAATGGGCAAATAGGACATAGCCTAAAACAGATTTGTTAGGGGATTTTGAGACAGGGTTTCCCTGTGCAATAGCATCAGTTGTAGTGAGACTAGCTGTGTTCTTGACATTGGTTTCAAACTCACAGAAATCTGCCTGCCTGTGTCTCCTGAGTAATGGGGTTAAAGGCAAGCAACACCACAACCTGGATCCTAAAGCAGACTTTTGCATTACATAGATACTGCAATTTTTAAATTCTTTCAGGGTCAGATTACAACTGAAACGTTGAAGAATTGAAATAGTAATAAAAAACAGCAAGTAAGGCCAGGAAAACAATTAAAGACTTCAACCAAAAAAAATTCTATCTTGATTATTTAATAGTACATGAGTACCAAGAAACAGACGTTCACACTTCACTGACAGGTCTTGAGGTAGAGGTGTGTGAAGATGAGGGAAAGAGGAAAGGCAGAACAAAGAAAAGATAAAACCTGGGGAAGGGAATGTCTTGGCTTAAAGTATGTCTTATTCTAAGTAAGCTTCTTATCAGGAATAGCTTCCTGTTCCCTACTTTAGGGGGAGATGGAAGAAATGGGAGAATTTCAGGAAGTCAGGAGGAGTTATCTTTCAATTTGACCAGCTCATGAGAAGGCTACTCACACATTGCATCATGAGGAGAACACAGTGCATCTAGGGAACTTTACTATGTCCTCAGTGCCTTTGGACCGATAACCCCAGCTCCATGTAGTGGGAAGAGTAGTGTTCACAAGATATGAAGCAACCCCTCCACCAAGGCTCTGGATTCCAACAATTACATTCTCTCCTATGCATCTTCATTATGTTAAAGGACAAAATCTATTTAATTCTCAATACCTGTGGGGTCTAAGTCTAGGTCCCCAGGCTGGTACTGAATTTGCTAAGCTCATTAATGGGTTTGAGAAGGAGCTATGTTCCTTCTTTATGAGTCAGGACCTAAACATATGACTTTCTTGCTCAGTCAACCCCTCAACACTACAGTGTTCATCTTTTCAAACACTTCTCCTCTGGGCTCATCTTTCTCATCTGGCCGAAATATGATTTTCTCTAGAAGAAAACTGGACCACCTGGCAAATCATTCCAGTAGTTCCCTCTTAAGCAGCTAGAGAATGACTTCTTCTATGATGTGAGGGATGGGCCTAGGGGCTGTTTGTAAATCAGGAGTTCCTCCTTTGACATGATTTGCAGCCAAACTCCTACAGAGACATATAGGGATACAAAAAGAGATAATTTTTACATAGCTTAACATTGAGTTCAAGTGAACTAAATTTGCTCTTTACTTGGTTGTCACAGGCACTTAAAATCAGGAAAGAGAAGCAGGATCCAGATGACAAAGAAGATAGTAGCTCTTTCTCCTCCTAGAAAGCTGGATGATGGCTCTAAGAATTTAGGAGTTTTAGCCTTGAAACTAGGAGCAAATGCTTGGAAAATGAACAGTAATGAAAACAGTAGTCTTCCTAGAAAGTTGAAGAGTTGGAGAGGAATGAAACTAGGAAGTTTGTATTTATGAGCAATATTGTTAGTGAACACATGTTCAGTACCAGGTAAAAATAAAAAGAAAGCAAAAACTAACTGCATTATTTGAGGTTCTCTGCATGAACAGGGATGGTAGGATGAAACTCTGTATACATGTAATACATGGTTTTATTATAATATCTCATAGGCTGTGGTCCAGGTAGTTAAAAAATTGGCTGCCTAACAATGGGTATCTGAAGACTACAGCAGTTGTTTAATTCACCAGGATGTATGTCTCACCTGGTCATCATTATACTCTTAAAGTCCAAAGAAGAAAGCTTTAAAGCTAGTAAAGTAATAAACTTGGTAGCCATAGCTAGGGCAAGCAGAAACAGAAGGAGAGCCTCCTCTTTCAATACCCTTTATACATGCAGGATACCACCAGATGGTGCAACTCATATTAAGGTGAATCTGATTCTTCTTTATGTGTTTTGTTTTATTATTGTATTTCATTTTTGATTACTGACAGCCTCCTTAGTTCTGATATTAAACATTTGCACTGCCACCAAGTAGTTAAAGATGGATCTCATCATCTAATTCCATATAAAGCTTCCCTGAGTGGCTTTGACAGTTCTGGAACACATTCTGACTGCCTGTCCTGTCTGAAATCCTATATGCGAACCCATTCCAACTTGTCATGGGTACAGAGAGCTCAAATAACAACTATAGTCCCTAAGATATTATTTTTCCTACCATAGGTTGTCTGGGCCTTTTTGGTGGAATATCTCCTATCTAAAAGCAATATATTTGGGACCATACAGGCTTATACACCTTTCAGTCAGGGGAATACATGCAAGAATGCCGTTCCTTAAGGCAGATAATATGTGCAGTTATGGAGTGTCTTTAGTATTAGGGGGAAGTGATTCCTATTTGCTCTTTATACATATTAATAGAACACCTCTGCCATTGTTCCACCTTTTGGTTGACTAAAGTTTGACATATGAATTAAATGGAGCATCCAGTATTTGTTGTGAGATAATCATCTTGTCCCTCCCTGTGGCATAGATCATGTCCATTTTGGGTGGAGACAGGGCCGGATGTGACCCGGGGGAACTAATTTTCAGGAGGATACTGGGGAGAACTCTCTTGCCTGCAGCACAGGAATAGCTTCCTGGGACCAAGAACCTGCTGGAGCTCTTCTGTCTATGTTGTAAGATATTTTTTCCCTGAATAAACATCTATTCAGCCCATTTTTTTTCTCCTGATCCTTATCGAACATCAATATGTGGTGTCAGAAGAGGAATCTGGATTTATACTTGACCTGGTTTTCACCAATGCAGCAGACGTTGCTCGCTTCCCACCCCATCCCCAAATGGGCAGGGTGTCTTGCCTAACCAGGTCACCATACCACAGCATGTGGGACATTTGCCTCTGCCCTACAACTTTACCACCACCTCAGCCCTGAGAAAGCTCACACTGCTTCTCATCTTTTGCCAATTCCCCACTTTGCATTTGCAGCTGTGGCGCATATTGCGCCTGCCAAGCTGGTGTGTTTCCTGTGGCCCAAAGGTGCCAGGAAGAGATAACACCAGTTAGACCTGGGTTCCCCGAAATTTGCACAAAGCTCCTTTCACTCATTCGTTTAACAAAATTTTGCTTGCCCTTTTTGTTTATTAAGAGCTATTCTTCAGGGACCAAGATCAGAAGGGATTGTCTGCTGCCGGATGCGACTTGGTGGGAAACATACAGGCATTACCACCACAAGCTGAGTTCAACAACTAAAACTGTCAAAGTTCAAGGACAGCAGAATTACACCTAAGGTAAATGCAATATTCTTCACAATTTAAGATGATAAAATATATGGATCAATTGTTCCATACATAGGGTGGATAATCTTATGATGCAAGACTTTAGAAATTCCTTTACTTCATATATAGAAGGAAATTTAACAGAAGAAAATCATGGCTTAACCAATATATACATTTTTTTTCTTTTTTTTCATTTTTGTAAAGGCAATGGGTATCAACCTGATGAGAAAAAGATTCAGAATATTAGAGATGCAAATATACAGCTGACATCTAGAATGCAAAACATGGAACATAAAAATGACCAACTAGAAAACAGAATTTGTTCTATGTCAAATGCTTCAATAACCAAAACAGAAACTGTGCACTGCATTAACATGCTGTCAGAAACAGCTAATTCCTGGGTGAACGAAGCTGCTAATAAGGTTAAAAAACTGGAACATCCGATGGAAAGACTATCAGAATCCGTTCCATGTCTGAGGATAATGGAAAGCTATCAGATAGAATATTGTTTCTGGAAGGCAGTTTACATGCCATTCAGATAATATCTAATAAGGAGAATATTAAAAATATGGAATCATTTGTATTTGGAGAAAACAAGAGACATAGTGATTCAATGAAGTCTCTAGAAAGTTTTGTGGTTCAAGATGAGATACTCAAAGAAAGAATGCTGAGTAGATTTCAGTCCTTAGAAGACGGCTGAACCCTGCCAAGTAAGGGTAAGACAGCCTTTTTACCTCTTTGCTTTTGCTGTGGTCTGTCAGGTACTCTAGGCCTTAGCAAAAACTGGTTATACCAACCTTGAGGTGTGACCTTGAATATCCAGGTAGCTGTTTCTGTCATTGCTTCACCTTTTGAAGTTGGCCACCCACACTTCCTGCCTACCCTAGTATTGTTATTTTCCTTCTCAGGTCTTTGATGAGGTTCAATATTAAATTATCACAAGTATTATTCTCTTTCCTAGTCAGATATATTTCTTAGTAGAGTTAAGCTTTCCAGCTTTGGACAACACTATTGTAATCCCCGGTTTTGACTTCATCCTTGTACTAGATAGTTAGGTCTTAAGTTCATATGTCCTCAATTTTCCTTTTCTTAGAGTACACTTGTTATTCACTGTTTTGTATCTAGTTTTTGTATCAAGCCTAAATATTTTCTTTAGACTAAAATGGGGATTTTGGGAGAGATATTCACTTTTTTCTGCACCTGTGGCATAGACCATGCCAATTGGGTGGAGACAGAGCAGGAGTTACCTGGAGGAACTAAGTTTGAAGAGGGGCTCAAAGAGCTCTATTGCCTGCACCACAGGGACAGGAGTACATCCGGAGCCAACCTTGGGACCAGGAACTGCTAATATTCCTATTTCTATATTGTAAGTAATTTCTCCCTGAATAAACATTGATTCAGCCTATTTGTTTCTCCTTATCCATATTAAGCATCAATAAAGGAGAGCTGGTATGTACCCCACATAAGCAGAAAAACGAGCCAAGAGTTCAAGAGTGCAGAGGGTGCAGAGATGCGCAGGGGAATGCACCACAGTAAGAAGGTACACTCAGGATTTAAATAAATAAATAAGATATTCACTTCAGCTACAAAACCTCTGAGTAAGAGTCATTGATAAGAGGAAAAATGAAAAATAAAAAAGGAGAGAGTTGTCAATATTAAGGATGTCTTAGAATATCAGAGAAAGAGACTAAAGGTAATGTTCAAAGAAAATTCGTAATAAGGTTGGAGGAAGATGTAAACTGTTTGCTGTGGGCTCTCATATCTACAAATATAAATTTTAATTTAGTAATATGTGTTAAAATTTTGATCATACCAGGTTAATTGCTTAAAAGTTCCATTTATTTCTCTAAAGACAATTATATGTACTTGCTGAAAAGTTCTAGAGTTTGTCTTCAATATGGCAAGACCAGCCACTTGGGCAAAATATTGTTCTTGCCTGGAGTGTTTGGATTTATGCTGTATGAACTGGACATGCAGGACCCACTGGAAAGTGACTGCTGATACAAGATGGACATTGTTGTAAGGTTCCTTCTTCATGGCACAGTCTGCTAGACAGTCTGAAGGATGTGGAGAAAAGGTTCTGACAAACTGCCAACACAGGTAGGACATTCTTATATTTCTTGCTTTGCTGAGAAGTCTGCCAGACACAAACTATGGCCTATAGGCTGAAGACGGAATATTACAGATGAACATCGGATATGACCAGGCGAGTTGTCCCTTTCAATTCTAGAGTTTATATATTATCCTTCTGTGTTCTTTGAAGGAGTTGAAGACTGATAGTTAAGGTTATAGTATTCCTTGGTTTGGATTAAAGTTACATATATAACTTTATACTCATAAAGATAGGGTAGATCATAGAATTTTACCTTTAAATGTTAGTGGTGATTCCTGTTATAAACCTAAGTTTTATTACAAGAATATATCTAAAACAATAATGGTTTAAAAATTTATGGGGTCTGATGCTAACAGCCCTCAGATCAAAATTTATCTCTGACCTCTGGTTATTAAATTCAGATAATGAGACAAATCAGTAGTCGTTTTAATGTAGATGGTATTAATATGCTTTTTGGCTAAAGATTTAAAAATTCAAACTAGTTAAAAGGATACAATTAGTAACATCTAGAAATTAACATAAATTTAACAGTCACTCAGGTCATAATAGGTTTAAAGGCATAAACATTGCTTTATTTTTGATATTACAAAAAGACATTACAGGATATGCAATTGTTTTTAAAAACAGATTTAAATGTTCAAATTTATAAGGTTACAGGATATTGGTGCTTTTATTATATTGTTAATGTTTGTACTTAAATCAAAGGTCTAAAATTGAAGGTCACAGCCATAAGCTCTATATACTTACCAACAGTTGAAATGCTCATTTTATGATACAAAAGGCAATGCATCCTTGTTTTGTTAAATTAGGTAAGTTTAAGCTATTTGATAAATTGAGTCAAATAGGAGGTTCATGTTTCCATAAAAGGTGTTTCAAATTAAAAATCAGTATTTTTAAAGGTAAACCTGACAATACAAAGTTCTAATTTTATAAAAGCTGTTTAATCTGTTATAAAATGTGAAGAAACACAAGTTACTAGCCATCCTTATCAATTAACTCTTGGTTATAATCCAAACTAAGTATTAATGATTAATAACAGGGATAAACCTCACTCTGTCACCTATACATGTTCTAAATAATTAGCTTAAAACAAGTAACTGAAGCAATGTTGTCTATTTATATATACAAGAAAGACTTCTAATAGTACAGAGATCTATAGAATAAGGCATTTAAATGTGAACTGTAATAATATCAGATGTAAAATCACAGATCCTAACAATGACCCTAGGCCTCTAAAGAAGATTATGGGGCAACATGGATTGTTATGACACTGACCAGGGAGCAAGATGCTCAAATACATTGTCTGTTGACAGGTTAAACCCAGCTTAGACTTTTTAGAGGCTGCAGGGAACTGAAAAATTGCTTGCACCACCTTGGCCAAGACAAAATAAGGTGTAGAAATTTCCATGTCCCTCTTCCACAAAGAAAAAGACAAACAAACAACAACAAAAAACTTAACTCTCTCACATTATGTACTTTGTGAAGAACTTCTGCCCTCAATGACATAGAAAATTGTTCATGGCTAGGAGTACATTGACTGGTCCCTGTCTTTTTTATTTTTTTGTAGATTGGACAGTTAATTAAATATATCCTTTGATCTGAAAGTATTGTTGGCTGGGCTAACCATAACTTTGTCATCTTGTCAGTATTTGGCAGCCTTAATATGGCTCCTAAATAAGGATTAAAAATATAAAGAAATAAGTCATTTTTGATCATTTATTTATTAATTATGCATCACTTTTCAGCCTGCATACATGTCTCAAAGTCCTCTAGTTTTACAGATACCCAATATCTACTTTTTCTACAATATGGATTTCAGCACAGATTATTAATGATAATATATCTAAAATTTTTATGTCCTTTTATATAACACAGTTCATATAGACTCCCAGAGGAACAAATGTCATAAAATTTGGATCCACTTCCTACAGGGCAAAAAGGATTGCAGATAAGTACAGGCTATTCTGAGGATGGAATTTTTTCCTGGTCTAGCTGTCCTTCTTGATCACTAAAGGTAAGGAACTAAGAGTTCCAATTAAATATATACGTTTTAACTTCTGTTCCCAATTTGAACATGTCTCAGCCGATTTGTGCTTCTGGCAGATGAGAATCAGTTGCTGACTAAAGCCTGCTACTCAATATTGCTCTCCCTGGACTCATGGTGAACCAGTACAGCTTGGTGTGGAATCTTCAACAGGGTCTACAAACAATGCCTGTGATAAATGTTAGATTTCCTGAATCCCCCTTCCTTTTCTTGTTATTGTCTAGAATTTTAGCCTACTTGCAGCTAAGAAAACACTGCAAAAGTAAGCAGGAAGTAACACAGGCATATCCATTACACAATAGTGCTTTGATTTTCAAATAGCTGTCACCTGGAATTCTATAGCCTATAAAGCCTCCTTGAACAGCTTGTTACTATTATGTATACCGGTTTCCCTCAACCTCCAAGGAAGTAACTCCTGACTGCAAAAGCAAAAGGTTTTTATTGCTAAAAATCCAACCAGCTGGGACCTCACTCTATCGAAAAGTAAGGTAGTGGCCTAAAATAGTGAAGTGTTTTTTAACAGGATAAACAGACAGGTAGGCTTGGGACCATTAGCCTCAGTGACAAGGTTTCCAAAATACAGGCAGTTCATAGAGTACAAATTAATTTACAAGGTCATCATGGATCTAAGTTAATAGTATCTGTCATTAGTTTATGCAGGATTGATGAGCACACCTGAAAGGTTTGGGGATTTTCTTTGTTTTTACTTCTCCTGAGAACAGATCGTGGGCTCTGTTCTCTGTAATCAGGATTTATCTACTGGCAGAAATTCTTCTTCTTCTTTATTCTTGCAATAAGCCCTAATTTTATACCGTTTGGTTATTAATTTTTCCATCACATTCCCTCTTTGCTATGGACATTAGAGGCCCAATTTTTGGGCCTCCAATAGGTAAAAGATTTCTGGTGTTTTTTGGTGTACAGGTTAGTCACCTAGGCCCCTATATATAGGAGTTATCTTTTGATATATCATCACAACAAGGGAAAATGTGGAAATGTATTCTTTCTTGTACTATTTCCTGCTTACTTTGGTGGTGTTTCTTGGACGTGAGAAGGGTAAAATGCTAGACAAAAAATAAATAAAAAAAAAAGAAGGGGGATTCAGGATATGGAACTTTTAGCGGCATTAGTTTATAGACCCTGTTAAAGATTCACACAAGCTATGACACTAAGTCCACAGCAGTATTTAGGAGCAGGGTGTAGTCAGTAACTGATGCTCATCTGCTAGAAGCACAAATTTGCTAAGACATGTTATAACTTGGGAACATAAGTTAATCATATATATATATACATATATATATATATATGTATATATATATATATATCTGTATTGATCAAGAAAGACAGCAAGTCCAGGGAGGAAAATTCCATCCTCAGAAAGTTGTACTTGTCTGCAGTCCTTTTGACTTGTAAGAAGTGGATCCAAGCTTTAAGACATTTGTTCCTCTGAAGCCTATATAAACTGTGTTGTATAAAAGGACATAAATGTTTTAGATATATTATCATCGCAAATCTGTACCAAAATCTATATTTTGAAAAAGTAGATATTGGGTATCTGTAAAATAGCAGGAATGTACTTATGCCTTGAGTCCTAGGAAAACCAACAGATTTGGGTTAGAAGCTTGTACAATTTTCTTCTGTCAAGAGAGATCCAATGTACAGATTGGTCAGAGGTACATTAGGCCTGATGAAAAGTCCTTCACATTTACACTTAGATGACAACCAAAATAAATCATAAAACCTTGAGATTTTGACTAAACAGCTGAGAGTCACTGCTCAATAGCTTAATTAAATGGTAAGCTTTGAATTTTTATATTGTAAATTATTTTTCTATCTTTAAGACATGTAAGTCTTGGGCTAGAGACACGGCTCAGAGATTAAGAGTACTGACTGCTCTCACTAGAAGTTCAGAGTTCAATTCACAGCAACTATATTGTGTCTCAAAAACATCTATAATGAGATCTGGGTACCCTCATTGGGCATGCAGACATGAATGCAGGCAGGACAATGTGTGCATAATTAATACATAATTGTTCAAAAATAAAACCTTATATGTCTTCATATTGTTAGATCCTTTTTTAGGAGCCATATTAAGCTGCCTTTACTGCCAAGGTCACAAAGTTTTGGTTAGCCAAGCCATCAATAGTATCAGAGACCTTTGAAGGATAAATTTTATGTAAAGACTTTTGAATCTATTTTAAAAAATGACAGGGACCATTCCTATATTACTAGCCATAATCAATTGTCTATGGCATTGAGGGGGAGACGTTTTTCACCAAGTGCATAATTTTTTTTGTTTTTTTTCCCTCTGTGGAACTGTGACTTGGAAAATGTCTGACCTTATTTTGTCTAGGCAAAGAGGTGTAGATAATTTTCCAGTACCCTGCAGCCTCTATACAGTCTGAGCTGGGTCCTATCTGGCAGCAGGCATTGTACTTGAACATCTTGTTTCCTGGGCAGTGTCATCACAACCCATGCTGCCCCATAATCATGTTTAGAGACCTTGATCTCTGATTCTTTGCCTGATATTATTCTTACAGATTTCTTAGTTAACATTTAAATGCCTTATTCTACAGATCTCTGTAGTATTCAATGTCTTTCTAGGTAGATCTGAATAGACAAATTGGATTTCAGTTACTTGTTTAAAAGCTATCTTTTAGAACATGTACAGGGGACAGAGTGATGTTTTTTCCCGTTATTAATCACTAATACTTAGTTTGACTATAACCAACAGTTAATCTATAAGGATGGCTGGTAACTTGTGTTTTTTAACATTTATAATAGGTTACCATCTTTTATGCAACTAGAACTTTGCCTTGTCTGTTTTAGCTTCCTAAAAATACTGATTTTAATTTGAAACTCTTTTAGGAAACATAAAACAGCTGTGTGACTCTATTGCAGTTAAATAAAGGTCAAGATAAACAATTAGGCTAAATAGATGTTTATTTTAGGAGAGAAATAACTTGGCTACAACCTAAACAGATGAACACCAGCAAGTTCCACAGGATGCTCTCCTGTCCTGAGTCCTGACAGCAAGAGAGCTTTTTCCCAGTTCTTCCTCAGACCTCCTTACACAGGTCACTTCCATTCATGGGGTCCACCCACCCAATGGGTATGGTCAGTGCCACAGAAGGACTATCTAACTACAATTCCCCTTTTAATCTAAAGAAAAGTTTTAGACTTAATACAAAACTATATACAAAACAGTGAATAACAAGTGTTCTCTAAGAAAAGGAAAATCAAGGACAAAATGACCTACATATCTAGTCCTAGGGAGAAGGCATAATGGAGTTTGCAACAGAGTTGTCCTAAGCTGGAAAACGTAAGTCTAGTACCTAATATATCTAACGAGGAAGAGAGAATAATAGTTATGATAGTTTAATCTTCAACCTCATCAAGACCTGAGAAGGAAAAGATAATGATACTAGGGTAGACAGGAAGTGCAGATGGGCAACTTCCAAAAGGTGCAGCAAGTACAGAAACAGCAAGCCACCTGGACAGACACCCTAGGTCTCACAGCAACATTGGTACACCTAGTATTGGCTAAGGCCAAGAGAACTTGACAGACAACAACAACAGCAGGGATGTAGAAAGGCTGTCTTACCCTGACTTGGAAAAGGTCCAGCAGTCTTCTACATTTGCCTCCTGCAAGCACATAGGACTGCATGTCCAAATCAGTGGTCAAGGAGGGGGCAGTTCTTTGCCCAAGAGGCCATTAGCTGAGGCAAGAATGAACTCCAGCAGGAGCAACAACAGTGTCCATCATATTTTCAGGAAATTGCACGGTGCTGTCAGGAGTAACAGTGTCTCATGTCAACCCAGTACTAATATTAAAACATTTAAATGCCATGTTCTGCATATCTATGAATTGATTGAAGATTAAGCATCTATATCTGACTAATCTCATAGGTCCAGGGAACATGAGTGAAGAAAATCTGTAATACTCAGGAACTTAGTTAAAAAACTGATTGAAACTTCCCTGAGTATACATATAAATCCCTAAAATAGAGGTAGAGTAGAAATGTCAAGACCAGAGGTAGAACTATGAATGGCAGCATGATAAATATCCCAAATTGTATCAATATACAAAATGTTTTGAATACAAGAAAAGTATACATACATAGAATATGGTAAAACTAATGTGCATAAAACATCATAAGTGGAAAGATTTCACACAGTATAACAACATATAAACTTAATTTTACATAGCTTACCACATATAAGAATATATAACAATGTAAGCTGTAAAATACTATCACATTCTTACTCAAATTCATGAGAAAATTGCCTAATTCCCATCTAAACCATACCTTTTCCAAACCTACCTATTCTGTCCCCAAAAGATAAACCCAGTGTAAGCATCACCTTCCATACCCAACCCTAAATAACTAAAACCAACCCAAAGAAGATGACTATTATCCTAAAATTCCAAGGGTAGGGAAAGGAGCGTCATTATCTTAAGTTTACTTCCTGCTGAAATGGGACGATGATTGCTCCATGGGATCTTGTAGGGAAAATATTTTTAGCAACCAAATTTCTCAACAGGAACTGGCCGGACATATGTAGCTAGTCACTGTGTGGCAGAAAATGCTTGACTGTAGTTCTATTTGAAACTTTGGCCAGGGTGTAATAAGAAGGTGCACCATTACAGCTAGCTAGTCATGAGTTGTCTCTTAGCAAAAACAATCTCAAACCGATTTTTGGGTAATGTTTGTACAGTTCAGATGCATCAGGTTAAGTCAAGGGAAATGATGGTATGGGGCCCCCATCTTCTTCCGGAGAGTTCAAAGACTGCTGTTAGGAATTGTTATTATTCCTTGTGGGAAAACTTAAACATCAATATTAAAGTAAAAATTTTCAAGTTTTAATGTATGCATTAGGAAAGACAACAATAATCATTAAAATGTATGTGAGAAAATTAGGATTTCAGAGAGAAAATTTTATAACTAACCCTATTTAAATGAAAACAAACATTTATAAACAGCTTTTATAAAACTAGAACTTTGCATTGTTAAGTTTTAGCTTTAAAAATAATGATTTTATTTTGAAACTCCTTTTAGGGAAACATAAAAACAGCTGTGTGACTCAGTTTATCTAAATAACTTATGCTTCCAATTTTAACAAAAACAAGGATGTGTCCCTTCTGTATCATAAAAATGAGCATCTCAACTTTTGGTTAGTATAGACACTTAAATTTTAGCCCTTTGATTTAAATATAAACATTAACAATGTTTTATAAAAACTGTCTTATAGAACAATTAAACATCCTGTAATTTCTTTTTGTAATATCAAATTTAAGCACCCTTTATGTCTTTAAACTCATTATTACCTTGGTGTATGTTAAATTTATGTTAATTTCCGGTGTTACTAATTGAAACAGTTTAACTAGTTTCAATTTTTAATATCTTTAGACATAAAAGAGTATTAATTTCCATCTACATTAAAAGGACATCTGATTTTCTGACACTCTGAATTTAATGAGCAGTGCTCAGAGATAAATTTTGAGCTGAGGGCTGTTAGCATTGGACAGCAAAAATGTTTAAACTATTTTTGTTTTAGCTCTATTCTTGCAATAAACAGGTTTCTAACAGGAAACACAGATAGAACATTTCGACATGTACATATATTTTTTTTCTTGAGAGAAATAAATGGAACTTTTAAACAGTTAACCTGGTATTGTCAAAATTTTTAACTCATATTACTAATCTTGAATTTATATTTGTAGACATGAGAGCCCACAGCAAACAGTTTACATCTCTCTGACCTATTTACTACTTTTCTTTGAACTCTATATGTTTTAACATTACCTGTAGTCTCTTTCTCTGATTTTCTCCTGACATCCCTAGTGTAGATAAATCTCTCCTTTTCTGTTTTCTTTCTTTTTCTTTCTTTTTTTCTTATCATTGAATCTTTACTCAGAGGTGCTCTGAAGTGAAATCTTATTTATTTATTTAATTCCTGACTCTACCTTCTCTGCTATGGTGCTTTCCCCCTGAACCTGTCTGCACCCTCTGCTCTCTTAACTCTTGGCTCCTTTTACAGATTATATGGGGTACACCAGCTCTCCTTTATGTTATCTTTCATTATTCATAATTTTATTTTTATCTCCTTTCTACTCTTCTGGATCTGGACAATCCTTTTTCCTGTTCTACCTTTATTGCCTCGAGAAGTGGAATCATACATGTAGCACCTGAAGTTCCTTCTGATGTTCTCTGTGCTACTTTGGATGAGTTGCTTTGACCTATAAAATCTCCAGGCCCATTTGAATTGTTTACTAGACCACTGTTATCTTATTTTGTTTTCTTTGCTTCAGACTGATTGTACCACCCTACACATAGCCATCACATCTATTTACCATATATTTTGTTAGTTGTATTTTTTAGTTGACATGCAAATCTTACCATATTTTCCTAAAACCGCCTTATCCTCCACCTCCCCGTCTCTCAACCCTGTACCTGCTTGCTTCATTGTGGTCCCTCCAGTCGCAGTCACTGCCACCTGAGGAGAAGAGGGAAGGGCCAGGGGCAGCCTCAGTCATTCACACCCATACATCAGAATTCCTCTTCTTTCTGAATGCCCACCGCTGGTCCAATGCACCTAGGCCATCAGCAACACAGCATGGCTCCTGGATGATCGTGGCTTAGGACTTCTGTATCAGGAAGGGCTGGGTGCTGTTTACCCTGGTTTTCTGCATTACCACCAGCCTGGAAACTCCATGCCTGGGAGTTTATTTTTTTGTTTGTTTGTTTGTTTGTTTCTTTTTTTTTGAATTTCTGATTATTTTTTTTTTTACATGTAGATCCAGTTCCCTCTCCACACCTTCCTCATCCCTCCCCACTTACACTCTCTCCTCCCTCACATGCACTCTGACCACCCTGCCCCTCCCATCCCCCCAACAAATTTCCACATGTAGGGGCAATGCCATCCAGGTGGGGTCATGTAGATCTTTCATGCCATTTGATGTAGGGACTAAGACTTCTCTCCTGTATCTAGGTTAAGGCAGTATTCCTCCATGGTGAATGTCTCTTGCAAGGTTCTTTTGTGTACCAGGGAATACATCCTGGTTCCACTGTCTGAGGTTCCTAGGACTGCTTAATTCCTTCTGACTCAGGGAAGCCTGAGTCAGTCCCATGCTGTATTCCCCTGCTGTCAGCCTGGGGGCCCATTAGCTCCCCCTTCCCTTCAGGTCAGCTGTCTGTATGTTTCTGCCACTTGGTCTTATCTGCTCCATCTGCATCTGTATTCTAGTTCAACTCAGTGTTTAGGTATGGGTGTTGCCTTCTCTCCAAAACAGGTACTAGAAGAGGGCTCCATGAGGGTGGATAAGTTAGTTGTTGATCTCACTATCTGGAAAGGGCATTTATGGTAGCCTTTCTACGTTTTCTCAAATTGTTAGTTGGCAACAGACTTGTAGGTCTCTAGACCTTCCTTTAGGTTCAGTTTTCTTGAAAACATTAATGTATCACTCTTTTTGTTCTCTCTCCCTCTCTCTCTCTCTCTCTCCTCACCGATCACAACTCTCTGTCTCCCTCCCCTCCCTCTCTCTCTCTCTCTCTCTCTCTCTCTCTGTCTTCTATCTTCCCATTCTTACCCTGAGTCAGTCTTTCTAGTCACACATTTTTCCTCTCTTCCTCTATGCTTTTTCCTAGTTCTCTCCCTATTCACCCCCACCTCCCATGTGCTCTGGGGGACCTCTGTGAGGGGTTTATATGAATCTCTTAGAATACACGTTGTATCCTAGTTCGCCTGGTGACGTGCTATAGGCTGGTGATCATTTGATCTAGTTCTAAAATCCATATATTGAGTGAGTACATACTGTGTTCCTCTTTTGTGACTGGGTTACCTCATTCAGGATGGTTTCTTCAAGTGCCATCCACTTGCCTGCGAATTTCAAGATTCCATTATTTTATTCTGCAGAGTAGTATTCCATTGTGTAGATGTGCCATACCTTCTTTATCCATTCTTCAACTGAAGGGGCATCTGGTTGGTTCCATTGTCTTGCTATTACAGAAGAATTCCACTATGAACATAGTTGAGCACATGTCTTTGTTGCATGGATGTGAGTCATTTGGATACATGCCTAAGAGGGGGTTTTAAGCTGGTTCATGTAGTAACCTAATATCCCATTTTCCTGAAGAACCACCATACTGATCTCCAAAATGGCTGTATGAGTTTGCACTCCCACCAGCAGTGGAGGAGTGTTCCCCTTTCTGCACATTCTTAGCAGCAGGAGTTGTCATTGGTGTTTCTAATTTTAGCCCTTCTGGCAGGAGTAAGATGGTATCTCAAAGTTGTTTTGATTTGCATCTCCCTGATAGCTAAGGATGTTGAACACTTTCCTAAGTGTCTGTCAGCTTTTTCTCAGATTCCTCTATTGAGAATTCTTTCTTCAGTTTTGTACGCCATTTTTTAATAGGGTGATTTGGTGTTTTGTTGACTAGTTTCTTCATTTCTTGTATATTTTGGAGATCTCCACTTTTTCTGATGTAGCATTGGTGGAAAATCTTTTCCCAGTCTGTGGGATGCCTTTGGTCTTGTCCACTTTGTCCTTTGCCTTACAAAAGCTCAACTTTGAAGAGGTCCCATCCGTTAATTGTTGATCTCAGTATCTGTGCTCCTGGAGTCATGTTCAGGAAGTGGTCTCATTACCAATTTCTTCAAGGGTACATCCTACTTTCTTTTCTAAGATGTTCAGTTTGGGTGGATTGATGTTGAGGGGTCTTTTGGATCTATTTGGATTTGAGTTTTGTGAATGGGGATAGAAATGGGTCTATCTGCAGTCTTTTACAAACCCTTATCCAATTGTGCCAGCACCATTTGTTGAAGATGCTTTCCTGGACCCACTGCATTCTTTTAGCCATTTTGTTTAAAGTCAGGTGTTCATAGGTGTGTTGGTTTGTATCAGGATTTTCAGTTTGATTCCATTGGTCTACCTTTCTTTTTTGTGCCAATTCCAGGCTTTTTTTCAGGCATAGCTGTGTAGTAGAGCTTAAAGTCAGGGATAGTGATGCCTCCTGGAGTTCTTTTATTTTACAGGGCTGTTTTGGCTATCTTGGGTCTTTTCTTTTTCCATATGATGTTGATTATTATCCTTTCAAGGTCCGTGAAGAATTCTGTGGGATTTCAATAGGGATTGCATTGAATCTCTAGATTGGTTTTCACAATTTTGTCATTTTTATTATATTTATCCTACCTATCCAATAACCTGGGATATCTTCTCCATTTTCTGCTATATTATTTAATTTCTTTGTTTAGAGCCACAAACTTCTTATTATATAGGTCTTTCACAACATAAAGATACTTTATGTTGTTTGTAGGCTATTGTAAGGGTGATGTTTCTTCGATTTATTTCTCTGTCTCTTTGTCGTCTGGATAAAGTATGGCTACTGAATTTTTTTGAGTTTATCTTGTATCCTGCTGATTTGCTGTAGGTGTTTATCATCTGCTCACTTTCTGCATTCATTCCTTTCTCCTGAAACAAGGTGGAAAGCATCATTTCCATCAGAGAGCTCTGTGTAGAAAGGCATTGATAGTGAGCACCAGAGTACTTTTGGTGCACAGGAAGGAAGTTGGTAAACTGGAGAGGCCTAATTTCTCTAGCATCTCCACAACTTCTGCAGTACACATTCAATGCTTCAGGTACAAGATTCATGTTTAGTTTTTTGTGTGATCTTGTGAAAGACATTTTCTTTATTTCTGTACATACTTATATTTATTTATTTTTGATTTTTTGATATAGCTTTTTTGTTTGATTTTTTTACGTATTTATTATTTTTTTCTTTTTCTTTTCTTTTTTTCAGGGTTCTGTCTCTGTCTCTGCCTCTCTCTTTCCTGTCTTCTATTCCTAACCAGGCTCAATTTTCCTGGTTCGCACTGTCTTCCTTTCCCCCCCTCGTTTTCTCCTACTTCTCTCTCCATTCACTGCTCCCCCACTTCCCCGGAGCTCTGGGGGACTTATCCTTCCTGGTTCTGTGGAGAGAGCATTATATGGATCTCTTAGAATACACCTTGAATGGTGATGTGAATTATAGGCTGGTGATCCTTTGATCTAGTCTAAAATCCATATATGAGTGAGAACATACTATGTTCTTCCCCCTTTTTGTGTGATTGGGTTACCCTAATTCAGGATGGTTTTCCAAGTGCCATCCTCTTGCCTGGGAAATTCAAGATACCATTACTTTTTCTGCAGAGTAGTGTTCCATTGTGTAGATGTGCCACATCTTCATTAACCATTCTTTAAGTGTGGGGGATCTAGGTTGCTTCCAGGATCTTGGTATTAGAAATAGTGCTGCTATGAACATAGTTGAATAGATGGCTTTCTTGCATTGATGTGAATCCTTTGGGTATATGCCTAAGAGGGGGATAGCCGGGGTCCTGTGGTAAACTAATTCTGAATTTTCCTGAGGAACCTCCATACTGATCTCCAAAATGGCTGTATGAGTTTACACCCCCATCAGCAGTGGAGGAGTGTTCCACTTTTTCCACACCTCTCCAACATGAGTCATCATTGGTGTTTCTAATTTTAGCCATTCTGGCAGGGGTAAGATGGTATCTAAAAGTTGTTTTGATTTGCATTTCCCTTGATAGCTAAGGATGTGGAGCATTTTCTTAAGTGTCTCTCAGGCTTTTTGATTTCCTCTATTGAGAATTCCTTGCTTCAGTTCTGAACCCCATTTTTAATAGGGTTATTTGGTGTTTTGTTGACTAGTTTCTGAGTTCTTTGTATATTTTGGAGATCAGATTTTATATATGGATTGTAGTTTGGGTCCCTCCCCTCCCATGCCTCCCAATTCATCTCCTGTCCCATTCCTGTCCCCACTCCACAGGGAGGGTGTTGCCTTCCAGGAGGATTAAAAAATCTGTCAATACTTTTTGGGAGTAGGGACTATGTCCCCCCTCCTGCCTCTAGGGTAAGTGAATATCCCTTTCATGCTTCAGGGATTCATCCTGGTTCCAGGGAAACAACTTTTTTTCTAGGTAAAGCATAGGAGCATGACATGAAAGTTGCTCTGTAGGGTAGGTTAGTCCCCAAACTCATAGAGATATGCATAACTCTGCCTCCTGAGAGTGATATTATAGGCATGGGGCACTGAACATTTTCCGTACATTGCATTCTTGTGTTGGACTGCACTCCACTACTAAACTGTAATATGAAAGAGAAGAATTGGTACTTATAAAAAAGACTTACCTATTCATATGGATAGTGACACCCACAAAATAGGATTTAGCTGAGGGAGTGCTGCCTATTAAATAGCCCAAAGATGAGTAGTGTACTAATAAGGCATGTTAGAGGTTAGGGATGGTAAAATATAAATTTGATCTCTAGAATTGTCCAGGACATTTGGCTCCAAAACCATGACAAAGGAGGAAACTCCTCATTCTCAAAGAGCCCCTCCAGGCCCATCTCCTTTGAGAATACAACACTTTTGAAGCAGCTCAGGGGGACATTGCTTGGTCACACTGAATATTAGGGCCTGTTGTGCCAGGAAAGGGCCAGTTTTCTAGAGAAAAGCATAGTCCCCCCAGATGGGCAAGATAAATCCAAGTGACAACTGTTTGTAAGGGAAAACCCTTTTGTTTTGAGGGTTGGGCTTAGCAAGCAATACTTTCAGTTTATGTCCTCAATCATAGAGATAGATCAATGCTTCTTCTCAAAATGTGAAATTTGATTGGCAGAAACAGTAACAACCAAGGGCCAGTGCCTTATGGATTTTCCATCATGCCTTGAAAGATGCAGAATAAAATAGAGCTCCTCCTATAAAACAAGGACGAGGGAATGCAATTGTCTTGGGCCAGGGCCTTTGTGTAGGTGTTATTTCAGATCGTGCAAACACAACTCTTACTCCTGCTGACTTTCTAGTGTTCTCCCCATTTCCTTCCATTTCCTCCTGGTAGTAGTAAAAGAGGTAGCAATTTTTATAAGAAGTTTACATAGAATAAGACATAAGTTAAGCAAGACCTCTCTGCCCCAGGTTTTATCTTCTCTTTGTTCTGCCTTTCCTATCTTCCTCATCTTCTGGGCACATCTGTGTCAGAACCTATCATTAAAGTGTGACATTAAAGTGTGTCACTGGTATACTATGAAATCATTATCTTTTCTGTTGAAGTCTTTCATGGCCTTACTGGCCTGCCTTGCAGTTTCCTTCAAAGTGTCAGCTGGCATCTTACCCTGGAAGAACTTAAAAGTGGCAGCAATTGTGAAATGCAAAATATGTTTTAGGAGCCAAAGAGTGATGATGAATGCCTTTAATCCCAGCCCTCAGAGGGCACATGCAGGCCAATTTCTGGAGTTTGAGACTAGTGTGCTATAGAGTTAGCCCCACTACAACTAAGGCTATAGCATCGGAAACCAAGAAACCCTGTCACAGAAAATTATCTGTTGTAGGCTTTCTCCTCTTTGAACATTAGTGAGAGATGGTTGCATGCTATCATTAACGAGTTTTTTTTTTTTTTTTTGTAATGTTTTTGTTTTCTTTCTTTTAACCTCTTTAGTCTATGGAGTTATTTCTTACTGGAAAGGCAAAGTCTAGAACAGTTTTTCTCCCAGCATTTTAGAATTAATTTCTGAGACATGCTTTCTCATTGACAATGGTTGCTTTGGATCCCAGTATGTTGCTTTCTAGGGCACTGTATTCTTTCATCTTAAACACACCTCATTAAATTAAGAGTCTTTATACCCTCAGAAGGTAGAAGGATTTTTTTTTGACCAAGCATCTTAAACACCTAATTTGCTGATACCAATTACTTTTAAGGAGATATTTAATAAATAGAACTCATTAATCTTTAACACTGCACATTGATTTAAAATATAATCCACCTCATTTTAAAATTGTCCATATGAGTCATGAAGTTGACTGTCCATTACACTTACAGCAAAAAATTTGCATGTGGAACATGGATGCTGCCTTCAGACCAGAATAGAAAGAATAGTTTATTGTATGAACTGCAAGGAGAAACAGGGTGGATGTCAGTTGCTGAATCCATCAGAAAAAATGGTTGACATTGCTGCATTCTGATGATTTGAATGTGATTGCACCTATAATCTCATAGGGAATAGCAGTAGTAGAAGGAGGAGCTTTGGTTGCAGTGACTTTGGCATTTTGAGAAGAAGAGTATCCCTGGTTATGTGTTTTGGGGTTTTCCTGTGCTTTGGATACATAAGCAAGTATATAAGATGTCTTACCGAGGGCCTGCAGAATCAAGATGTCCAGCCAGCACCATATTCTTCTTGGAAATCATGCTCCTTGCTATGATGAAAATGGACCCAATTTCTGAAACTGTGAGCCAACCAATCAACTGGTTTTTTTTTTTGTTTGTTGTTTTTTATATAAAATTTGTGGGGGGATCTCTTTCTTGTAAAGAGAGTGATGAGTATTCGATCCCTGATTGTCAATGGTGAGTCTAGGGTTGGAATCCTGATTGGGAGAGTTTTTACTGAGGAGGCATAGACATGTTGATCTCTGTGAGTTAGGGACCAGGCTGTTCTGACAAGAGCAGTTCTAAGGACAACCTTAAAAGTCACAGAGAAACCTGTCTGAAAAACAACAACAGAACATGTTATGGCTCAACTTATACACAGGAATAAAAACTTCAACTTATATAGATTCAGTGGTTTTCTCAAATACCTAGGTGTAATAATCAAGTGCTGGCAGAATGAAGACAGACCAGATTTGTTGAATAAAATTTGAAGTTATATTGAGCTGGGTAGACAATGGTGTGTTGTCATTGAGCTTTGCATTGATCATGCCACCCTGCCTTTGCTACCTCATGCTGGGAAGAAACTCCATAAATTCCTTTAGGGAAAAAGCTTTTGAATGTTCACTAAGAAGCAAATAAAGTTACTGATTGATTGTTTTCCAGTTCTCCAGGCAATGACCATAGGAATATGGAACAATTGAGTTCATTTAACAACTTTGAAGCTGGTGTAGGCCAGTGCAGAAAGAGGTGGGAGAATAAAGGAACATGTACAATTTCTGCTTTCTTCTGGTGTAAATATCAGGTGTGGAGCCCTATAATCTATTGGGCTGGTTTACACAATGCCTGACTGGCCATTCTTTGGTGTCCATAGACAAG